>NC_042996.1:25185772-25483426 GCF_901001165.1 Salmo trutta | reverse complement strand
CTGGATAGGCCTAAAAAAACATTTTAAAACCATTTTCACAAAAAATTGTAGATTTTATTTTTGTCCCTGAATACGATGACTCTTATAATGCCGAAATAGCGACATTCTGGACAGGCCTAAAAAAACAATTTTAGAACCATTTTCACAAAAAAGCGCAGATTTTTTTTTTTTTCATTTTCTTGACACAAAAACAGTGACTCCGGTCATGCCGAACTAGCGACATTCTGGACAGGCCTAAAAAAACATTTTAAAACCATTTTCACAAAAAATTGCAGATTTCTATTTTTGTCCCTAAAAACGATGACTCTGATAATGCCGAAATAGCGACATTCTGGACAGGCCTAAAAAAACAATTTTAGAACAATTTTCACAAAAAAAGCTCAGATTTTTTTGTTCATTTTCGTGACACAAAAACAGTGACTCCGATCATGCCGAACTAGCGACATTCTGGACAGGCCTAAAAAACATTTTGACTCCGGCCATTTTCACAAAAAATTGCAGATTTCTATTTTTGTCACCAAAAACGATGACTCCGATCATGCCGAACTAGCGACATTCTGGACAGGCCTAAAAAAACATTTTAAAACCATTTTCACAAAAAATTGCAGATTTCTATTTTTGTCACCAAAAACGATGACTCCGATCATGCTGAACTAGCGACATTCTGGATAGGCCTAAAAAAACATTTTAAAACCATTTTCACAAAAAATTGTAGATTTTTATTTTTGTCCCTGAATACGATGACTCTTATAATGCCGAAATAGCGACATTCTGGACAGGCCTAAAAAAACAATTTTAGAACCATTTTCACAAAAAAGCGCAGATTTTTTTTTTTTCATTTTCTTGACACAAAAACAGTGAATCCGGTCATGCCGAACTAGCGACATTCTGGACAGGCCTAAAAAAACATTTTAAAACTATTTTCACAAAAAATTGCAGATTTCTATTTCTGTCCCTAAAAACGATGACTCTGATAATGCCGAAATAGCGACATTCTGGACAGGCCTAAAAAAACAATTTTAGAACAATTTTCACAAAAAGCGCAGATTTTTTTTTCATTTTCTTGACACAAAAACATGCCGAACTAGCGACATTCTGGACAGGCCTAAAAAAACATTTTAAAACCATTTTCACAAAAAATTGCAGATTTCTATTTTTGTCACCAAAAACGATCACTCCGATCATGCCGAACTAGCGACATTCTGGACAGGCCTAAAAAGACATTTTAAAACCATTTTCACAAAAAATTGCAGATTTCTATTTTTGTCACCAAAAACGATCATTCCGATCTAGCGACATTCTGGACAGGTCTAAAAAAAACATTTTAAAACCATTTTCACAAAAAATTGCAGATTTCTATTTTTGTCACCAAAAACGATGACTCCGATCATGCCGAACTAGCGACATTCTGGACAGGCCTAAAAAAACATTTTAAAACTATTTTCACAAAAAATTGCAGATTTCTATTTTTGTCACCAAAAACGATGACTCCGATCATGCCGAACTAGCGACATTCTGGACAGGCCTAAAAAAACATTTTAAAACTATTTTCACAAAAAATTGCAGATTTCTATTTTTGTCACCAAAAACGATGACTCCGATCATGCCGAACTAGCGACATTCTGGATAGGCCTAAAAAAACATTTTAAAACCATTTTCACAAAAAATTGTAGATTTTTATTTTTGTCCCTGAATACGATGACTCTTATAATGCCGAAATAGCGACATTCTGGACAGGCCTAAAAAAACAATTTTAGAACCATTTTCACAAAAAAGCGCAGATTTTTTTTTTTCATTTTCTTGACACAAAAAAAGTGACTCTGGTCATGCCGAACTAGCGACATTCTGGACAGGCCTAAAAAAACATTTTAAAACCATTTTCACAAAAAAATTGCAGAATTTTTTTTTTTCATTTTCGTGACAGAAAATCAGTGACCCCGGTCATGCTGAACTAGCGACATTCTGGACAGGCCTAAATAAACATTTTAAAACTATTTTCACAAACAATTGCAGATTTCTATTTTTGTCCCTAAAAACGATGACTCTGATAATGCCGAAATAGCGACATTCTGGACAGGCCTAAAAAAACAATTTTAGAACAATTTTCACAAAAAGCGCAGATTTTTTTTTCATTTTCGTGACACAAAAACATGCCGAACTAGCGACATTCTGGACAGGCCTAAAAAAACATTTTAAAACCATTTTCACAAAAAATTGCAGATTTCTATTTTTGTCACCAAAAACGATGACTCCGATCATGCCGAACTAGCGACATTCTGGACAGGCCTAAAAAAACATTTTAAAACCATTTTCACAAAAAATTGCAGATTTCTATTTTTGTCACCAAAAACGATGACTCCGATCATGCCGAACTAGCGACATTCTGGACAGGCCTAAAAAAACATTTTAAAACCATTTTCACAAAAAATTGTAGATTTTTATTTTTGTCCCTGAATACGATGACTCTTATAATGCCGAAATAGCGACATTCTGGACAGGCCTAAAAAAACATTCTAAAACCATTTTCACAAAAAATTTCAGATTTTTTTTTTTCATTTTCGTGACAGAAAATCAGTGACCCAGGTCATGCTGAACTAGCGACATTCTGGACAGGCCTAAAAAAACATTTTAAAACCATTTTCACAAAAAATTGCAGATTTCTATTTTTGTCACCAAAAACGATGACTCCGATCATGCCGAACTAGCGACATTCTGGACAGGCCTAAAAAAACATTTTAAAACCATTTTCACAAAAAAATGCAGATTTCTATTTTTGTCACCAAAAACGATCATTCCGATCTAGCGACATTCTGGACAGGCCTAAAAAAACATTTTAAAACCATTTTCACAAAAAATTGCAGATTTCTATTTTTGTCACCAAAAACGATGACTCCGATCATGCCGAACTAGCGACATTCTGGACAGGCCTAAAAAAACATTTTAAAACTATTTTCACAAAAAATTGCAGATTTCTATTTTTGTCACCAAAAACGATGACTCCGATCATGCTGAACTAGCGACATTCTGGATAGGCCTAAAAAAACATTTTAAAACCATTTTCACAAAAAATTGTAGATTTTTATTTTTGTCCCTGAATACGATGACTCTTATAATGCCGAAATAGCGACATTCTGGACAGGCCTAAAAAAACAATTTTAGAACCATTTTCACAAAAAAGCGCAGATTTTTTTTTTTTCATTTTCTTGACACAAAAACAGTGACTCCGGTCATGCCGAACTAGCGACATTCTGGACAGGCCTAAAAAAACATTTTAAAACCATTTTCACAAAAAATTGCAGATTTCTATTTTTGTCCCTAAAAACGATGACTCTGATAATGCCGAAATAGCGACATTCTGGACAGGCCTAAAAAAACAATTTTAGAACAATTTTCACAAAAAAAGCTCAGATTTTTTTGTTCATTTTCGTGACACAAAAACAGTGACCCCGGTCATGCCGAACTAGCGACATTCTGGACAGGCCTAAAAAAACATTTAAAAATATTTTCACAAAAAATTGCAGATTTCTATTTTTGTCACCAAAAACGATGACTCCGATCATGCCGAACTAGCGACATTCTGGACAGGCCTAAAAAAACATTTTAAAACTATTTTCACAAAAAATTGCAGATTTCTATTTTTGTCACCAAAAACGATGACTCCGATCATGCCGAACTAGCGACATTCTGGACAGGCCTAAAAAAACATTTTAAAACCATTTTCACAAAAAATTGTAGATTTTTATTTTTGTCCCTGAATACGATGACTCTTATAATGCCGAAATAGCGACATTCTGGACAGGCCTAAAAAAACATTCTAAAACCATTTTCACAAAAAATTTCAGATTTTTTTTTTTCATTTTCGTGACAGAAAATCAGTGACCCAGGTCATGCCGAACTAGCGACATTCTGGACAGGCCTAAAAAAACATTTTAAAACCATTTTCACAAAAAATTGCAGATTTCTATTTTTGTCACCAAAAACGATGACTCCGATCATGCCGAACTAGCGACATTCTGGACAGGCCTAAAAAAACATTTTAAAACCATTTTCACAAAAAAATGCAGATTTCTATTTTTGTCACCAAAAACGATCATTCCGATCTAGCGACATTCTGGACAGGCCTAAAAAAACATTTTAAAACCATTTTCACAAAAAATTGCAGATTTCTATTTTTGTCACCAAAAACGATGACTCCGATCATGCCGAACTAGCGACATTCTGGACAGGCCTAAAAAAACATTTTAAAACCATTTTCACAAAAAATTGCAGATTTCTATTTTTGTCACCAAAAACGATGACTCCGATCATGCTGAACTAGCGACATTCTGGATAGGCCTAAAAAAACATTTTAAAACCATTTTCACAAAAAATTGTAGATTTTTATTTTTGTCCCTGAATACGATGACTCTTATAATGCCGAAATAGCGACATTCTGGACAGGCCTAAAAAAACATTTTAGAACCATTTTCACAAAAAAGCGCAGATTTTTTTTTTTTCATTTTCTTGACACAAAAACAGTGACTCCGGTCATGCCGAACTAGCGACATTCTGGACAGGCCTAAAAAAACATTTTAAAACCATTTTCACAAAAAATTGCAGATTTCTATTTTTGTCCCTAAAAACGATGACTCCGATCATGCCGAAATAGCGACATTCTGGACAGGCCTAAAAAAACAATTTTAGAACAATTTTCACAAAAAAAGCTCAGATTTTTTTGTTCATTTTCGTGACACAAAAACAGTGACCCCGGTCATGCCGAACTAGCGACATTCTGGACAGGCCTAAAAAAACATTTAAAAATATTTTCACAAAAAATTGCAGATTTCTATTTTTGTCACCAAAAACGATGACTCCGATCATGCCGAACTAGCGACATTCTGGACAGGCCTAAAAAAACATTTTAAAACTATTTTCACAAAAAATTGCAGATTTCTATTTTTGTCACCAAAAACGATGACTCCGATCATGCTGAACTAGCGACATTCTGGATAGGCCTAAAAAAACATTTTAAAACCATTTTCACAAAAAATTGTAGATTTTTATTTTTGTCCCTGAATACGATGACTCTTATAATGCCGAAATAGCGACATTCTGGACAGGCCTAAAAAAACAATTTTAGAACCATTTTCACAAAAAAGCGCAGATTTTTTTTTTTTCATTTTCTTGACACAAAAACATTGACTCCGGTCATGCCGAACTAGCGACATTCTGGACAGGCCTAAAAAAACATTTTAAAACCATTTTCACAAAAAAATTGCAGAATTTTTTTTTTTCATTTTCGTGACAGAAAATCAGTGACCCCGGTCATGCCGAACTAGCGACATTCTGGACAGGCCTAAAAAAACATTTTAAAACAATTTTCACAAAAAAAGCTCAGATTTTTTTGTTCATTTTCGTGACACAAAAACAGTGACCCCGGTCATGCCGAACTAGCGACATTCTGGACAGGCCTAAAAAAACATTTTAGAACCATTTTCACAAAAAAGCGCAGATTTTTTTTTTTTCATTTTCTTGACACAAAAACAGTGACTCCGGTCATGCCGAACTAGCGACATTCTGGACAGGCCTAAAAAAACATTTTAAAACCATTTTCACAAAAAAATTGCAGAATTTTTTTTTTTCATTTTCGTGACAGAAAATCAGTGACCCCGGTCATGCTGAACTAGCGACATTCTGGACAGGCCTAAATAAACATTTTAAAACTATTTTCACAAAAAATTGCAGATTTCTATTTTTGTCCCTAAAAACGATGACTCTGATAATGCCGAAATAGCGACATTCTGGACAGGCCTAAAAAAACAATTTTAGAACAATTTTCACAAAAAGCGCAGATTTTTTTTTCATTTTCGTGACACAAAAACATGCCGAACTAGCGACATTCTGGACAGGCCTAAAAAAACATTTTAAAACCATTTTCACAAAAAATTGCAGATTTCTATTTTTGTCACCAAAAACGATGACTCCGATCATGCCGAACTAGCGACATTCTGGACAGGCCTAAAAAAACATTTTAAAACTATTTTCACAAAAAATTGCAGATTTCTATTTTTGTCCCTAAAAACGATGACTCTGATAATGCCGAAATAGCGACATTCTGGACAGGCCTAAAAAAACAATTTTAGAACAATTTTCACAAAAAAAGCTCAGATTTTGTTGTTCATTTTCGTGACACAAAAACAGTGACCCCGGTCATGCCGAACTAGCGACATTCTGGACAGGCCTAAAAAAACATTTAAAAATATTTTCACAAAAAATTGCAGATTTCTATTTTTGTCACCAAAAACGATGACTCCGATCATGCCGAACTAGCGACATTCTGGACAGGCCTAAAAAAACATTTTAAAACTATTTTCACAAAAAATTGCAGATTTCTATTTTTGTCACCAAAAACGATGACTCCGATCATGCTGAACTAGCGACATTCTGGATAGGCCTAAAAAAACATTTTAAAACCATTTTCACAAAAAATTGCAGATTTTTATTTTTGTCCCTGAATACGATGACTCTTATAATGCCGAAATAGCGACATTCTGGACAGGCCTAAAAAAACAATTTTAGAACCATTTTCACAAAAAAGCGCAGATTTTTTTTTTTTCATTTTCTTGACACAAAAACAGTGACTCCGGTCATGCCGAACTAGCGACATTCTGGACAGGCCTAAAAAAACATTTTAAAACCATTTTCACAAAAAAATTGCAGAATTTTTTTTTTTCATTTTCGTGACAGAAAATCAGTGACCCCGGTCATGCCGAACTAGCGACATTCTGGACAGGCCTAAAAAAACATTTTAAAACAATTTTCACAAAAAAAGCTCAGATTTTTTTTTTCATTTTCGTGACACAAAAACAGTGACCCCGGTCATGCCGAACTAGCGACATTCTGGACAGGCCTAAAAAAACATTTTAGAACCATTTTCACAAAAAAGCGCAGATTTTTTTTTTTTCATTTTCTTGACACAAAAACAGTGACTCCGGTCATGCCGAACTAGCGACATTCTGGACAGGCCTAAAAAAACATTTTAAAACCATTTTCACAAAAAAATTGCAGAATTTTTTTTTTTCATTTTCGTGACAGAAAATCAGTGACCCCGGTCATGCTGAACTAGCGACATTCTGGACAGGCCTAAATAAACATTTTAAAACTATTTTCACAAAAAATTGCAGATTTCTATTTTTGTCCCTAAAAACGATGACTCTGATAATGCCGAAATAGCGACATTCTGGACAGGCCTAAAAAAACAATTTTAGAACAATTTTCACAAAAAGCGCAGATTTTTTTTTCATTTTCGTGACACAAAAACAGTGACCCCGGTCATGCCGAACTAGCGACATTCTGGACAGGCCTAAAAAAACATTTAAAAATATTTTCACAAAAAATTGCAGATTTCTATTTTTGTCACCAAAAACGATGACTCCGATCATGCCGAACTAGCGACATTCTGGACAGGCCTAAAAAAACATTTTAAAACCATTTTCACAAAAAATTGCAGATTTTTATTTTTGTCCCTAAAAACGATGACTCTGATAATGCCGAAATAGCGACATTCTGGACAGGCCTAAAAAAACAATTTTAGAACCATTTTCACAAAAAAGCGCAGATTTTTTTTTTTTCATTTTCTTGACACAAAAACAGTGACTCCGGTCATGCCGAACTAGCGACATTCTGGACAGGCCTAAAAAAACATTTTAAAACCATTTTCACAAAAAAATTGCAGAATTTTTTTTTTTCATTTTCTTGACACAAAAACAGTGACCCCGGTCATGCCGAACTAGCGACATTCTGGACAGGCCTAAAAAAACATTTTAAAACAATTTTCACAAAAAAAGCTCAGATTTTTTTTTTCATTTTCGTGACACAAAAACAGTGACCCCGGTCATGCCGAACTAGCGACATTCTGGACAGGCCTAAAAAAACATTTTAGAACCATTTTCACAAAAAAGCGCAGATTTTTTTTTTTTCATTTTCTTGACACAAAAACAGTGACTCCGGTCATGCCGAACTAGCGACATTCTGGACAGGCCTAAAAAAACATTTTAAAACCATTTTCACAAAAAAATTGCAGAATTTTTTTTTTTCATTTTCGTGACAGAAAATCAGTGACCCCGGTCATGCTGAACTAGCGACATTCTGGACAGGCCTAAATAAACATTTTAAAACTATTTTCACAAAAAATTGCAGATTTCTATTTTTGTCCCTAAAAACGATGACTCTGATAATGCCGAAATAGCGACATTCTGGACAGGCCTAAAAAAACAATTTTAGAACAATTTTCACAAAAAGCGCAGATTTTTTTTTCATTTTCGTGACACAAAAACAGTGACCCCGGTCATGCCGAACTAGCGACATTCTGGACAGGCCTAAAAAAACATTTAAAAATATTTTCACAAAAAATTGCAGATTTCTATTTTTGTCACCAAAAACGATGACTCCGATCATGCCGAACTAGCGACATTCTGGACAGGCCTAAAAAAACATTTTAAAACCATTTTCACAAAAAATTGCAGATTTTTATTTTTGTCCCTAAAAACGATGACTCTGATAATGCCGAAATAGCGACATTCTGGACAGGCCTAAAAAAACAATTTTAGAACCATTTTCACAAAAAAGCGCAGATTTTTTTTTTTTCATTTTCTTGACACAAAAACAGTGACTCCGGTCATGCCGAACTAGCGACATTCTGGACAGGCCTAAAAAAACATTTTAAAACCATTTTCACAAAAAAATTGCAGAATTTTTTTTTTTCATTTTCGTGACAGAAAATCAGTGACCCCGGTCATGCCGAACTAGCGACATTCTGGACAGGCCTAAAAAAAACATTTTAAAACTATTTTCACAAAAAATTGCAGATTTCTATTTTTGTCCCTAAAAACGATGACTCTGATAATGCCGAAATAGCGACATTCTGGACAGGCCTAAAAAAACAATTTTAGAACAATTTTCACAAAAAGCGCAGATTTTTTTTTCATTTTCTTGACACAAAAACATGCCGAACTAGCGACATTCTGGACAGGCCTAAAAAAACATTTTAAAACCATTTTCACAAAAAATTGCAGATTTCTATTTTTGTCACCAAAAACGATGACTCCGATCATGCCGAACTAGCGACATTCTGGACAGGCCTAAAAAAACATTTTAAAACCATTTTCACAAAAAAATGCAGATTTCTATTTTTGTCACCAAAAACGATCATTCCGATCTAGCAACATTCTGGACAGGCCTAAAAAAACATTTTAAAACCATTTTCACAAAAAATTGCAGATTTCTATTTTTGTCACCAAAAACGATGACTCCGATCATGCCGAACTAGCGACATTCTGGACAGGCCTATAAAAACATTTTAAAACTATTTTCACAAAAAATTGCAGATTTCTATTTTTGTCACCAAAAACGATGACTCCGATCATGCCGAACTAGCGACATTCTGGACAGGCCTAAAAAAAACATTTTAAAACCATTTTCACAAAAGACTTCAGATTTTTTTTTTCATTTTCGTGACACAAAAACAGTGACCCCGGTAATGCCGAACTAGCGACATTCTGGACAGGCCTAAAAAAACATTTTATGGGGCTACGGGGTAGCAATGAACCCCGAGACGGGATTGCTAGCAAGGCTGGAAATTCAAAACATCAAAAATCTAATAATTTCAATTTCTCAAACAATCAACTATTTTACACCATTTAAAAGATAAACATCTCCTTAATCTAACCACATTGTTCGATTTTCAAAGAGGCTTTACGGCAAAAGCATAAAGTTAGATTATGTTAGGACAGTACATAGCCACAAAAGTACAAACATCCATTTTCAATTCATAGTCAGGCGTTACCAAAAGCAGAAACCAGCTAAAATTATGCACCAAC
Source organism: Salmo trutta (assembly GCF_901001165.1). Taxonomy (NCBI): domain Eukaryota; kingdom Metazoa; phylum Chordata; class Actinopteri; order Salmoniformes; family Salmonidae; genus Salmo; species Salmo trutta. The sequence continues at coordinate 25,473,569 of NC_042996.1, read as the reverse complement.
CTTTGACAATCTCCATCAGATGACACTCCTAGGACATTATGTTATACAATACATGCATTTTTTGTTACATCAAGTTCATATTTATATCCAAAAACAGCATTTTACAGTAGCAGTGAAATTCAGATTTTTTTCTTCTCTGAAATGCTTCCGGTGAACAACGTTACAATTTACAAAATTACTATTCGAAAACATTGGTAAATTATAATATTGTCATTCAAATAATTATAGTTTAACATTTCGTAAATGCTACTGTATTGCCAGATTTCAAAATAACTTTACTGGGAAATCACAAGTTGCAATAAACCGGGTGCTGTGCTAAGAACAATAGGCTAGGCTATATAGGTTAGCATCATCTTGTAACCATGTAATATCAATAATACTATTGTCAATAATCCCTTACCTTTGATTATCTTCATCCATTGGCACTTCCAGGAATCCCAGGTCCACAACAAATGTGGTTTCTTTTGACAAAGTTCATAATTGATGTCCAAATAACTCCAAGTTGTTCCATGTTGTTAGCGCTTCGGTGGCTACTAAAAAGTAGCGCGGGGGGGTGGGAAGTCACGGCGAAAAGTTAAACAAGTTAAAAAAAATAATCTATTTACGTTCGTTCAAACATGTCAAACGTTGTTTAGCATCAATCTTTAGAGCCATTTTTAACCTGAAACATCAGTAATGTTTCAACCCGACCTCTCCTGTGTCTAGAAAAACGTTTTTGAAAAATGTCTCGCGTCACATGAATGCGCAGGTGCAGGCAATAATGGAAGTGACGACATCCCAGGGACGTCAACTTCCCTGCATTCTAATTCGATCTCTGTTCATCATAGACGCTTCAAACAACTTTATAAAGATCGCTGACATCTAGTGGAAGCCGTAAGAGTTGCGAAATGAATCCTTTCTCACTGTGGTATCTATTAAACAATGACTCAAAAAAAATAGTACAGCCACAAAATTATTTTTTTAACCTGTTTGGCCTAGGGGGCAGTATTGAGAATTTTGGAAAAAATATGTGCCCATTTTTAACTGCCTCCTACACCAACTCAGAAGCTAGAATATGCATATTATTGTTCAGGTTTGGATAGAAAACACTCAGAATTTTCTAAAACTGTTTGAATGGTGTCTGTGAGTATAACAGAACTCCTATGGCAGGCAAAAACCTGACAAGGTTTCATGCAGGAAGTACCCTGTCTGACAAGGAGTCGTGCGTCTTGCATCTGTTTATTGAAAAGTAAGGATCTTAGCTGTAACGTGACAATTCCCAGGGCTCCGATAGGCTCTCAGAACCCGGGAAATACCTGAAGGTTGACGAGGCAGCCTCAGGCTGAAACACATTATCTCCTTTCGAAAGTGGCGGATCAGAGGACCTTTGAATGAGGCGCGTGCACGATTCGCTCCTGAGGAGAAATTTAATTCGGCTGTTTAGGCTCAATGCATATTCCCGGTCGGAATATTATCGCTTTTCTACGAGATAAATGGCATAAAAATTGGTTTTAAACAGCGGTTGACATGCTTCGAAGTACGGTAATGGAATATTTAGAGATTTTTTGTCACGCCAATGCGCCATGCGCGAGACCGTGATGTAGCATTCTGATAGTGTCTAGAACTCACGAACAAAACGTCGCTGTTTGGATATAACGATGGATTATTTGGGACCAAACCAACATTTGTTATTGAAGTAGAAGTCCTGGCAGTGTATTCCGACGAAGAACAAGCAAGGTAAGAACATTTTTCTTATAGGAAATGTGATTTTGGTGGAGGCTGACCTGGGTGGGTGTCTAAATAGCTAGCCCTGTGATGCCGGGCTATGTACTTAGATTATTGCAAAATGTGCTTCATCCGAAAAGCTATTTTAAAATCGGACATATCGAGTGCATAGAGGAGTAATGTATCTATAATTCTTAAAATAATTGTTATGCTTTTTGTGAACGTTTATCGTGAGTAATTTAGCAAACTGTTAGTAAATTCCCCGGAAGTTTGCGGGGGTTATGCTAGTTCTGAACGTCACATGCTAATGTAAAAAGCAGTTTTTTGATATAAATATGAACTTGATTGAACAGACATGCATGTATTGTATAACACAATGTCCTAGGTGTGTCATCTGATGAAGATCATAAAAGGTTAGTGCTGCATTTAGCTGTGGTTTGGGTTTATGTGACATGATATGCTAGCTTGAAAAATGGGTGTCTGATTATTTCTGGCTGGGCACTCTGCTGACATAATCTAATGTTTTGCTTTCGTTGTAAAGCCTTTTTGAAATCGGACAGTGTGGTTAGATTAACGAGATTCTTGTCTTTAAATAGCTGTAAAATAGTCATATGTTTGAGAAATTGAAGTAATAGTATTTCTAACGATTCAAAAATCGCGCCACTGGATTTCAGTGGCTGTTACGTAGGTGGGACGAGTTCGTACCACATGCGCCAGAGAGGTTAACCTCTCTAGGGCAGGTGGCACCAAATCGTCCCACCTACGTAACAGCCAGTTGAATCCTGTGGCGCGATTTTCAAATACCTTAGAAATGCTATTACTTCAATTTCTCAAACATATGACTATTTTACAGCTATTTAAAGACAAGACTCTCGTTAATCTAACCACACTGTCTGATTTCAAAAAGGCTTTACAATGAAAGCAAAACATTAGATTATGTCAGCAGAGTACCCAGCCAGAAATAATCAGACACCCATTTTTCAAGCTAGCATATAATGTCACAAAAACCCAGAAGACAGCTAAATGCAGCACTAACCTTTGATGATCTTCATCAGATGACACACCTAGGACATTATGTTATACAATACATGCATGTTTTGTTCAATCAAGTTCATATTTATATCAAAAAACAGCTTTTTACATTAGCATGTGACGTTCAGAACTAGCATACCCCCCGCAAACTTCCGATGAATTTACTAACAATTTACTAAATTACTCTCGATAAACGTTCACAAAAAGCATAACAATTACTTTAAGAATTATAGATACAGAATCCTCTATGCACTCGATATGTCCGATTTTAAAATAGCTTTTCGGTGAAAGCACATTTTGCAATATTCTAAGTAGATAGCCCGGCATCCCAGGGCTAGCTATTTAGACACCCACCAAGTTTAGCCTTCACCAAAGTCAGATTTACTATTAGAAAAGTTTGATTACCTTTCCTGTTCTTCATCAGAATGCACTCCCAGGACTTCTACTTCAATAACAAATGTAGGTTTGGTCCAAAATAATCCATAGTCATGTTCCAACAGCGACATTTTGTTCGTGCGTTCAAGACACTATCCCAATGGTAAATAACGGTCATGCGCACGGCGCATTTCGTGACAAAAGATTTCTAAATATTTCATTACCGTACTTCGAAGCATGTCAACCGCTGTTTAAAATCAATTTTTATGCCATTTTTCTCGTAAAAAAGCGATTATATTCCGACCGGGAATCTGCCATTAGGTAAACAGCCGAAAGAAAATACAGCACGGGGTCGACTCGGGCACACGCCTAATTCCTTTGTCCTCTTATCGGCCACTTGGCAAAGGCGATTATGTGTTTCAGCCTGGGGCTGCCTCGTCATCGTTCAACTTTTTCCCGGGCTCTGAGAGCCTATGGAAGCCGTAGGAAGTGTCACGTTACAGCTAAGATCCCCACTCTTCAATAAACAGAGACAAGAAGAACGACTCCTTGTCAGACAGGCCACTTCCTGCATGAAACCTTCTCAGGTTTTTGCCTGCCATATGAGTTCTGTTATACTCACAGACACCATTCAAACAGTTTTAGAAACTTTAGGGTGTTTTCTATCCAAAGCCAATAATTATATGCATATTCTAGTTACTGGGCAGGAGGAGTAACCAGATTAAATCGGGTACGTTTTTTATCCGGCCGTGTAAATACTGCCCCCTAGCCCTAACAGGTTAATATTATTGTGTTTCTATTCAGAGAAAAATTGTCAGTTTGTAAATTCAGAACATTTCGCTCTCGGAGCGCACACTGGACGTTCGGGCCGAGGAGTAGGGTTGATTTGAGCAGTCTGGCCTTACAACGGCAGTCAAGCACCCAAGCTAACGTTGGCTAGCTACTTCCAGAAACAAATGAGACCACTCTGACCATTTTACTCATCCTAGCAGAGCTGGTAAGGCCCTCGTAATCGCGAAAAAACGGGCCTATTGTAGTGCATTTTTCACCCTGTCAGCTCCTATTAGTTCTATTGAGCATCATGGCATCAACTCGCCTTTCGAATGTTCTATTCCCAGCTTATTGTTCAACGTAACAATGCCTGCTTCGTTATTGTTGGCAATGAGACCTGCTCACGTTGTTTATATTTAAAACGCTAGGGTTCCAATTTAGCCAACGTTCTTAAGCCGTTTTTCAGCATTGGGTGAATTTTGACTCGTTTTATTGTCCAGCCTATAGGTAGCCAGAGCGAATTTACGAAAGCACCCGAATGTCCATTGAGAAAGCACAACGACTATACCATTTAGCTAAGCTAAGAAGGATGAGAATAATCAAGTCAATAAGCGCTGGGTAGTTAGATAGCCTATAGTTAATATACTGGCAAGTTTGATGTATAACTACTAATGTTAGGTAGCTAGCTAACATACCGGTACATACTGTTGTAATGATATGCTATGTGGTTTGTAAGGACAGCATAGCTAACAAATTCTCAGCCAAAATAATGTGTAAGGTAACTTATTTGAAAAGTAATTTATTACATTGAGTAGCAAGCTACCCCTTGGTCGTTAGGGCAAATCTGGTCTGTGATAGGAGGATTTTTTTTCACACCTAGCTCAGCTATTAGATTATTCTTTAGTAAAGGTTAAATAGTCTATTGTTCAGCTATTAGCCCTCCTCCTCAAACTTGCAAGAAATTGCTGTTCCTATCTCATTCCTTTCCGTCTTCAACGCGTCATCATTCTGCTCCTGAGTGGCTCGCTTGTGGGCGTGCTGGCAGGATATGTGATAAGAGAATTATCTAATAAATGTAAATGAATCAATAAACCATGATGAATTATTAGTCATACAGCAGGTTTAATGAATAATCAATGTAATGATCAATGTAGGGATCGATTAGTCTGATTAGTTCCAGAAAGTCCAGTAACCACTGGAGATGGAAAGAAATGTGTGTATGCAATTAGTATAGAGAGATAGAGAGACAGATGGCCAAGGGAGTAAAAGCTTCAAAGAGTCCTATCCTTGAGTGAAAAGAACAGGCTGAGCTCTGGATAGTGATAAACAGTGTGAGAGGTTTATGGGGGTTGCAGGTCACCAACGGATTGTGTGTAAATGCATGTGCGTAAGTAAGCAAGAACTATATAATGACTGTTTTGTTATCCTGACCTCAGAACGTTCTCATGAATAAAGCTACAGAAACCTTTTGCAGAAAGCTGAGTCCTTGACTAATTATTTTTAACCCATTGTCTTACAAACCTTGGGCATTAGTCAAGGCGAATTGATTATTGATTATTATCATCAAAGATATAAATTCCTTTAACAATTGGTCCTATTCGAGCCGGATTTCAAACTGCCGCTGTCGTTCCAAGGAGACACCGAAACCGTGCACGGGCGGATGAAATATCCGTAAATCAAAGACCTGGCCCTTTTCTGTGGGTTCTTTACAGGCCGGTGGCAAACTGGTACGCGACAGAGGTGGTGACGAGATTCAACGAACATTGAAAAACTCAGCTGCAAATTATAAGGTTAGTAGACTTTATTCATTGTTTTGGGGAATAGCACCTGTATGATTACATTAAATAAGGAATGAGTGGTACACCTGTGTGTCTGCGTTGCATGATGAGTAATACAACTGTAGGTCTGCATTACATGATGAAATGAGGAATACACCGGTATGTCTGCATTGCATGATGGAATAAGGGACAAAATTGGGTGTTGGCATTTGATGAGAAAGCGATTGCCTTGAGTGAAAGACAAAAGCGATTGTTGTGAATGAAAGGCAAAAGCGATTGTTGTGAGTGAAAGACAAAAGCGATTGTTGTGAATGAAAGGCAAAAGCGATTGATAAGAGTGAAAGCTGCATTACATAGTGAAATGAGTGATACACCTGTGTGTCTGCATTGTATGAAATACACCTGTATGTCGGCATTGTATGTTGAAATGGGAAATACACCTGTATGGCTGCATTGCATGATGGAATAAGGGACACAATTGGGTGTTGGCATTTGATGAGAAAACGATTGTTGTGAGTGAAAGACAAAAGCGATTGTTGAGAGTGTAAGGCAAAAGCGATTGATGTGAGAGTGAAAGGAGGGAGCAAGTAGAGGATTTTAATGTACTCTGGGTGTTAGACGCTGAAATCGATGAATGTTCTAGCTGGTGACCTGGCTTCAGAAGTTCGCATGGAGAAAAATCGGTTTTAAAGGGAATCAAGTATTCTGCGCGAATGGAAGGCAGGAATCAGTTGTAAATTCAGAAGGATACGAATTCGAAAGAGAGACAGGGTCCGAAATCGACCCTGGGCAACTGTGGCCACTGCATAAAACTAAACTAAGTCTTATGGCGAGACCTGATAACGTAGTAAAAGGGTCAAGAGTCCATAGGGGGATAGTCGGTACCTAAATACGGCTTTGGGTCTGATATCTATGGGTGAAGTGAGACCTAATATGGCGGAGTGAGAAACAGATATTGGTGTCAACAGTTACATGAAGCAACAGATAAATAGGCTGTTAACTAGGGCTTTACGACCCCTGGAAAGTAGTTTATAGTTGCATACGTATGCGACCTAATGTCCGATCAAGAGTCCCCTCTATAGATAAAGTTTCGAGAGAGATAGAGTGATTATGCTGGGATGAGTGATTGCATGTGAGGAGGATCCAGTCAACAATCGTGAGAAGAAAAACAGGCAGTAAAACCTAAAAATAAAACGGGTTGCGGTGTTTGTATATCAGGATCGGTGTGGGGGATCAATCATTCTAGCAGAACATCTCTATATTGATAATTAAGGAAATTAATAGGTGTTGTTACACATAAAAGATATATTGATAAAGTCAAGAGTCACAGGGAACGACAGGAAAATAAGAACTTATAGTCGTATACGTGTGAGATATAAATAATATGTCAGGAAGCATGCGAATAATTATTCTAAAATTCTAGATTAATAACAGTAAATAGCATACACATAAAGATTAAAAACGAGTAGACACTGATTGTATTTGGTCCAGAGTTGTATAAATTAATGTAAAAGATATATTGATAAAGTCAAGAGTCACAGGGAACGACAGGAAAATAAGAAGAACTTATAGTCGTATACGTGTGAGATATAAATAATATGTCAGGAAGCATGCGAATAATTATTCTCCAAATTCTAGGTTAATAACGGTAAAATAGCATACACATAAAAATTAACAACGAGTAGACGCTGATCGTATTTGGTTCGGAGTTGTATAAATTAAAGCACATAGAATAAAAGATAGTTTAAGGTTCTTACGAATAATATTTCTAAAATTCTAGATTGAGAGAAGAAACAGAATAAATACGAGTGTACTTTAACAACATGGGTAGTAAATCCTCTAAGGAGATCCCGGTATTGACGGGAGATGAACGGTTCATGCTGGGAAAAGATAAGAGGAACATTTTATTTTGGCCCAAAATGGAGGATGGATGTTTAAATGTTGAAAGATTGGAATTAAGGATAAAACAAATACATAGGGTCTGTGGGGATAAGACAGAGAAGCAGCGCACAGAGGGCCTTGACACCGCTCGTGTTTGGCTGGCAGAAGCTAGGAAGAGAGCGGAGGGGGCCAGGGATAAGAGCGTTACTAACAATGATTTGGGTAACAAGGGAGGTAGAGAGGAAGTGACACAGAAAAGAGAACAGGTTTTAACAAACTTATGTAGAAAGTGGATAGAACCCGAGGACAGAAAGTGCTACAACTGCAATATAACCGGCCACATGGCAGAGGATTGTAAGGCCCCACCAAGGAACCGTAGACAGAGACAGTTTAGGGATAGACAGAGAGGAGAACAGGATTTAGCAAACTTATTGAGAAAAGTGGATAGAGACACTGTAGACAGAAGGGGAAAAACAGGGAGACGTGCTGACAAAGACGGAGAGAGGAGGTGTTTTAATTGCGATAGAACAGGACATTTCGCCAGAGACTGTAAAACACCCTGTGAACATTGTAACCGAGTAGGAAACAACTACCGAAATTGTAAACATGAACAATAGCATTGTGGTTCAGTGGTAGAATTCTTGCCTGCCATGCAGGGGACCCGTGTTCGGCATTAGTCAAGGTGAATTGATTATTGATTATTATCATCAAAGATATAAATTCCTTTAACAATATGGCAGCATTTTCGGTTGTGCATCTAGACTTATGCATACAGTAGCACGTTTGTATGAAGGTGTGGTTATTCACAGGAAAATTGTTATATGCTATGGAGTCCTCCCGGTTTTGACCCTTGCCTGTTTCTGGACTTTGTACCCGCCTGCCTGACCATTCTGCATGCCTTGACCATGAGCCTGTATGCCAGTACCTCCTGGACTCTGATCTGGTTTTGACCTTTTTGCCTCTCCACGACCATTCTCTTGCCTACCCCTTTGGATTAATAAACATTGTGAGACTACAACCATCTGCCTTCTAGTGTCTGCATTTGGGTCTCGCCTTGTGCCTTGGTACAAAGGAAGTCAAAGCGGACACCTACGAAGATGGCATCTCAGGTAAGCAGCACTGGGCTGTATTGATGGCTGTATCTGCTGCTTAGATTGAACGGTCATATCTCAGTTATTGTTTTCAAATCTATAAAAATAAGCTGTTTTCTTTACTTTCAGAGAGCGAGGGGTCAAATGTAGATATTGCCAGATGTTCACTGTCCGAGGAACAGGCCGTGGAAGCGTTATTGCTGGCAAAAGTGTCCATAACCAGAGGTAATTAAACTGTTCTGTGTTCTTTTTCTCCATCTCTGCCTGTCTTGTTGTACACAGAACCTGTCTGACATGCATTAATTAAAGTCACCCAGAATTGTGAGGGGTGAGCCATCCTTAGGAAAGGAACTTATCAAGGCGTCAAGCTCATTGATGAACTCTCCAAGGGAACCTGGAGGGCGATAAATGATAAGGATGTTAAGCTTGAATGGGCTAGTGATTGTGACAGCATGGAATTCAATGGAGGCAGATAGACAGATGGGTCAGGGGAGAAAGAGAGAATTTCCACTTGGGAGAGATGAGGATTCCAGTCCCGCCACCCCGTTGACCAGATGCTCTCGGGGTAAGGGAGAACACGTGGTCAGACGAGGAGAGAGCAGTAGGAGTAGCAGTGTTTTCTGTGGTAATCCATGTTTCCGTCAGCGCCAAGAAGTCGAGGGACTGGAGGGTAGCATAGGCTGAGATGAACTCTGCCTTGTTGGCCGCAGACCGGCAGTTCCAGAAGCTGCCGGAGACCTGGAACTCCACGTGGGTCGTGCGCGCTGGGACCACCAGGTTAGAGTGGCAGCGGCCATGCGGTGTGAAGCGTTTGTGTGGCCTGTGCAGAGAGGAGAGAACAGGGATAGACAGACACATAGTTGACAGGCTACAGGAGAGACTACGCTAATGCAAAGGAGATTGGCATGAAAATTAACTAAACAACTGGGGAAGCGAGAGAGCACTAACCATTCGCTGAAACACTCAAATATAACTATTCCAACTTCCACTTAGAAATTATAATTGATGTAAACTACAGTGGTTCAATGTTTTCAGGAATAGGCTCAAATTTAGTTTATTCTAGTGGTCGGCCGATTATGATTTTTCAACGCCGATACCGATACCGATTATTGGATGGCCAAAAATTAATCGCCCAATTATTATTATTATTTTTTTTATAAAGACAATTACAACAATACTGAATGAACACTTATTTTAACTTAATATAATACATCAATAAAATCAATTTAGCCTCAAATAAATAATGAAACATGTTCAATTTGGTTTAAATAATGCAAAACAAAGTGTTGGATAAGAAAGTGAAAGTGCAATATGTGCCATGTAAGAAAGCTAATGTTTAAGTGCCTTGCTCAGAACATGGGAACATATGAAAGCTAGTGGTTCCTTTTAACATGAGTCTTCAATATTCTCAGGTAAGAAGTTTTAGGTTGTAGTTATTATATTATTATAGGAATTATAGGACTATTTCTCTCTATACGATTTGTATTTCATATACCTTTGACTATTGGATGTTCTTATAGGCACTTTAGTATTGCCAGTGTAACAGTATAGCTTCCGTCCCTCTCCTCGCTCCTACCTGGGCTCAAACCAGGAACACATCGACAACAGCCACCCTCGAAGCAGCGTTACCCATGCAGAGGAAGGGAAAAAACTACTCCAAGTCTCAGAGCGAGTGACGTTTGAAACACTATTAGCGTGCACCCGGCTAACTAGCTAGCCATTTCACATCAGTTACACCAGCCTAATCTTGGGAGTTGATAGGCTTGAAGGGGTGGGTATAATTTGTGGAACGTTCCAACAGGAATCTGTTCCAAAAAACGTAAAGTAAAAGGTTGCCAACCAACAACGCATACAAAGTAGCAACGCATACAAACCTAGCTAACTAGCTGCCGAATAGGCATCAACTCACCACGTAGCTTATTCTTAATGTTTGTCCATAGGCAATCAGACATGTGAGGACAGACATTTTCCGGAATAAACGTGATGAGTGAAAAACGCAATGAAACAGACCACTCCCTACCCGGTATCTTATTCTGCCGCTATACAACTTTGTATGCGTTGTTTTTTGGAAACCTTGTTATTTACGAAGTTTTTGGAATAGATTCCTGTTGGAACGTTCCACAAATTATACCCACCCAGGTTGAAGTCATAAACAGCGCAATGCTTGAAGCACAGCGAGGGGCTGTTTGAATGAATGCTTACGAGCCTGCTGCTGCCTACCACCGCTCAGTCAGACTGCTCTATCAAATCATAGACTTAATTATAATATAATAAACACACAGAAATACGAGCCTTGGGTCATTAATATGGTCGAATCTGGAAACTATCATCTCGAAAACAAACGTTTTTTTCTTTCAGTGACATACGGAACCGTTCCGTATTTTATCTAACAGGTGGCTAATTCTAAATATTCCTGTTAGGCATTGATGTTTATGGTTAGGTACATTGGTGCAACGACAGTACTTTTTTCGCAAATGCGCTTGTTAAATCAACACCTGTTTGTCGAAGTAGGCTGTGATTCAATGAAAATTAACAGGCACCGCATCGATCATATGCAACGCAGGACACGTTAGATAAACTAGTAATATCATCAACCATGTGTAGTTAACTAGTGATTATGTTAAGATTGATAGTTTTTTATAAGTTTAATGCTAGCTAGCAACTTACCTTTGCTTCTTGCTGCCCTCGCGTTACAGGTAGTCAGCTTGTTAATCCTTGTGGAGTGCAATGTAAGGCAGGTGGTTAGAGCGTTGGACTGGTAACCGAAGGTTGCAAAACCGAATCCCGCCTGAACAAGGCAGTTAACCCCTGTTGCTAGGCCGTCATTGTAAATAAGAATGTGTTCTTAATCTGACTTGCCTAGTTAAATACTTAAATGTAAATGTAAATAAAGGTGTAAAAAAAAAATATCGGTGGCCAAAAATACCGATTACCGATTGTTATGAAAACTTGAAATTGGCCCTAATTAATCGGCCATTCCGATTAATCGGTCGACCTCTAGTTTATTCAGCTAGATAACTTGATACAGTATTCTTCCGTGAAACCCACCCAGTGCACCGTGTCTTATGACGCCGTAGCTAACTAGCATGCTAGCATCCAATAACACACGGTTAGCACCAATACTTGGTTACAACAAACTACCAATGGATCATTCGTGTCCGTGTCTAGTTCCTTTCATAACGCAGAAGTAATTAAACGTTGGCTAGCTAACACAAAGTCAGTCCTGCTAGCTACACAAGTGGACTACACAACTCAAAAGATTATGTTGCAAAAATCTTATTGACTAAAAATGATACAGTACTGCTAGCTGGTAGCTGGTAGAGTTGGCTAGCTAGCAGTGGCTGCGTTTACCTTTATCTTTGATACAAAGACAACTATGTAACTAGCTAATGTTACACTAATCAAATCGTTCCGTTGTAATGTATTTAGTTTCTACAGTACCGCTAGTTGGTAAAGTTGGCTAGCTAGCAATGGCTGTGGTTGTTGTGATGTTGACGCCATTTGGAAAACGGCGCGAATGAACGAATACAGCTGGCTAGCTGGCTAGCTAACCTTGTTAGTTTCTCAAAGTTAGTTTCTCAAAGCTACACCTACACCTTTAGCTACACCTTTATCCTTGATGCAAAGACAACTATGTAGCTAACTAGCTAACATTACACTAATCAAATCATTCCATTGAAATGTAAGGAATGTAAGGAAATGTAATATTACCCGCGGAGCGAAGAACAGCACGACTACTCACTCCAGCATCCGGAAGCATCACACTGTATGTTTTGACTGGAACAATACGGTTGTTAGTGTTTGTTTAATATATAAACTGAACGTTTTAATAGGTTGTTTAGGTTAAATTGAAAGACTAATTCATTCAAAATAATGGAAAGTTGAAAAGTTTGGTTTTACTCTTATGATAGAGGTAAGGCAGAACGTTGTTTGAGTAGGGGTTATATTTTGCCTACTGGAAAGAATAGGTGAGTTAGTCGCGCGCGCTAGCATATATATTTGGCGGTAAGCGATTCAGGTTTGGATGGTTGAATCGTAAAAGTTTTGTGATAGTTTCTGGTTATTGATTCTTGGTTTGATTGTTTAGTAACACCAGTGAATTGAACAGGAAGTGAATGTATTCTAACATTATAATCTGTTTCCATTACGTGGAACAATGTCAGGTCAGGAAAGTGGATTGCAGGTTGAGTTAATTTTATTTTACAGGGACAGTGCACATCAATCACAGTTGTGTGTGTCTAATGGCAGGGTATTCCTATCAAACACTTTGAGAGCCTGTTTGCAGACAGACTGAAGGGGTTTTAATGTTGAAAAGCAAGCTTGGCCCAAATTAGTCAAGTAGTATATTAGGTATGGGAGTTTCATAGATTTGAAGTACAGTATTGTATCCAAGGGTAGCACATGTTCAATCACATAACCAATGAGGAAGTTTAAAACTAATGATTGGGGGGAGTACAAGGGAATTATAAGTATTATTAGGGTTTGTTTGTATTCATAATTTACCCCCTCTATTTTCTGAAGTTTCAAATGATTTGACTCTGGGCGTATGAAAAGGCATCCCTTACTGAGCATATCCATATTTAGGCCTAGTTATCTTAATTTAGACCTTTTCTTTCTAAGAGCTGAATGTTGATGTTAAAAAGGGATACTGTTTAGAGAAGTGTGTAGTTAGTGGGATGGTGACATCGTCTGACATCACTCCATGTGAGTTATTCCTGAACTAGTGACCTGACGAGGAAAGACTGGGCCCAAGATCAACTACAGAGCAACATTCCTGTCCTGTAGCCAGGATTGAAAAAATGAGTAAACAGACATGTAGTGAGATTGTTCTCCAGAGAAATTGACTGTAAGTCTAGGATCTGCCTATAAATCCTTCTGGATAAAATAATCTGCATAAATGGACAAAATATAAATGTAAACTTCCACGTCTGTAAATAACCACTATCCATTCGCCCAGCCAGCAGGGTGAAATGAGTAGCTAACTGGCCTCTATGGTGCCTCTTCTCTGACTGATGTGCATCCCAAATGTCACCCTATTCACTATATATAGAGTCTTCCTGTCTCTTTACCAGCCCACAGACAGGCGCTAGCTAGGCTAACCACTAACCACCACATCACACGCCTATTAACACAACGCCATGTCTTCACCCTACCCTAACCCAAGCAAGTGTTCTCCAACCTCCACCAGAACAGAACACTCTACTGCACATTTCCCCCTCTTTATTTATTTTTTTAGCTCAAATAACAAAACAAGGCCTGAAGCACTTGGCAGGGTTGTGTGCTGCTCCCCCCTGCAGATTATATGGTCAAGGAGCCAGAGTCTTCTACATTAACAAATGAGGGGATTTGCTCTGTTCTTGTTCTGCATTGGTTGAGGTCGTGGCTGTGGGTGTATCTCAATAGTCTACCATAGCTTCCTCTTCTTGTCTCCTCTCATTCAATCTGCACTGGTCTCAAAACATAGGATATGTGGTGGATGCCTTAATGGTCATGGACTTTCACCAGTCAACCCACACATCAATGTAGATGAGGAGAGGAAGCCATTAAACTATAACTACGTAAGATGACGCACCATATTCTATTTTATTATTTTCTATTAGCCATTCTTGTCTATTCTATAAACCATTTTATAGTCTAGCCATTTAGATGCACCCTTTGTCCGAGTGTATTCTAGCATTCCATGGATGGTTTGTAATAATGGCCAAATTAACATGGCACTTCCAGTTTACCGTTTCATGGGCCAACGGTACTCTGTGTGTGTCTCATCCACACACACACACACACACACACACACACACACACACATCACTGTTTGCTCCTGGTGGTTTCCTTGTAGGGCACGGTTAGGCAGGGTGACATCATGACATCAAATATCAAACAGAGCTCTCTACCTTGTGGTCTCTCACCCAGACATACCTAGGAGGTTGTGTTTGCTTTGCTTTGCTCATTGTGTGTATTTGCGATGGGATTGTATGGGATGACTTCATAACTAAATCATTGGAGCAACTCTTTTAATCCTCACGCCATTGATTCAGTTTGTATAAATAAATTAGGTGATGTGAGAGTGTGTGTTAGCGAGCTTTCCTGCATGCCTTTTTGAGTATAACAAAATGTTAGTAAACAAGCTGTTTAAATTCCTACAGAGGTATAGAAAGTCAGACTGAAGTATGTGTGTGCGGTGTAGAATCTCAGAGAGCCCTAATGAGCCCGTACTGTGAGTGAGGCAGGTCTGTGGCTTGTGTTTGTTTGGTTTGCCTCAGCCTAGAACATTTACATGTGACGGCTGTCATCACTGAGGAGTGATTTAACGATATAGTGAGACATCTTGCACAGAGCTAACTAATCCAGGGAGAACTCAAACAATGCCTGGCTGCTCACACCCTATAGCTGTCATGGTGTAAACTAGTGAACCATTGAACTCACCAAATCATCTTCATAATTTTGTAATGGCAGGTTTTTAGGATAAGTGGTAACCTCAGTTCTTAGGGAAGTGTGGAACTTGGTTAGAACACGCGTACAAACGAATGCATCTACACACGTAGGCTACATGTTCACACACACACATACACGCACACACTGACACTCTCACAGAAAACTGACACAAATTCCCAAACACACATACACACACACCCACGCACACCGACACAACACGCACACGCACACACACACACACACACACACACACACACTCTCTGCATGTGCTTGCTGTTCTTTGTGTGACCTCATTCCTGAGTACATGCTAACCCATATACAGCACATTTGGAACCTTGTCTTGGTTCCAGTTTAACTCAGGGCAGCAGCACTGCCACCATCAGCATATTTTGAATGTCCGAGGTTTACAATCTAACAGCATCTGTGAAGACAACACGCTTGTGTATTTTTACACGCTACCATAAAGAACGTAAACTAAGGCATACAATGCTGTTGTTTTGGGTGGGTTTCAGGCCAATTTGGATAATATAATCCCAATTGTTTGTGTTTATCTGTTAGCTAACTAGGTGTAACTTACTGTGAACAGTTACAGTGCTGTACTGGCCTGACTGATTTAACCCTGCCTGAGGTGGACATGTCCAGGCATGTTACAGCAACATGCCCAGACATGTTGCTGTGGGTGACATTGCTCCAAGTCAATTGGCCTACATGACAATAACATACTCCAGTACATGAGACAACTCATGTAGCACAATCTCCAGCCCTTGTGAGTGATCACATAAGCATCTCAAGTCTTTTACACTTTGAACTGATAATACAGCTGAAGTGGCTAACCCAATATTACTCGGAACCATGTTTTCACGTTACATGACCTGAAAATCAAGTGTAGCGATTATAATTCCATGAAGTCATCTCAACACTCAGAGAACAGGTTCTAGGCCTACTCACACAGAAAACCAGTCAGCAAACCACTCTCCATATGATAGCAAGGAGGTTGTTTTCATTTCAGTTCTGTCCATACCCCATCCCAGTAAGATGTTGAAGAGACTTTCCAGAATCTCGTAAACTCCCGTTGCTCAGGGCTCAGCCGTGTGAAGAACCTCGTATTATTCAGATTCAGAAATAGCTTTATGATGTGAGTGTATGTGATGCTAAGAATTGTTCCCTGGCCTAGGTGTCTGCTGAGCTAATAAGGCATTTTGAATGAAGTACACGTCGATACCGCACAGAGTGGGCTCATCGGGATTTTAGAAAAAGAGAGAGAGAGAGAGAGAGAGAGAGTAGAAAGAGGGAGACACAAAGAGACAGAAAGACAGAAAGACTTGCTCCCTTACAGTGCCTTCAGAAAGTATTCATACCCCAGAACTAAAAATGTATTAAATTTAGATTTTTGGTTCACCTATCTACACACAATACCCAATAATGACAAATTGAAAACATGTTTTTTTCTTCATTTGTGCAAATTGAAAATGAAATATATAAATATATATTATTCACACCCCTGAGTCAATACATGTTAGAATCACATTTGGCAGCTGTGCGTCTTTCTGGGTAATTCTCTAACAGCTTTGCACACCTGGATTATACAATATTTGCACATTATTATTTTTTTATTCTTAAAGCTCTGTCAAGTTGGTTGTTGATAATTGCTAGACAGCCATTTTCAAGTCTTACCATAGATTTTCAAGTCAATTTAAGTCAAAACTGTAACTAGGCCACTCAAGTAAATGCAATGTTGTCTTGGTAAGGAAGTCCAGTGTATATTTGGCCATGTGTTTTAGGCTATTGTCAAGTTGAAAGGCGAATTCATCTCCCAGTGTCTGTTGGAAAGCAGACTGAACCAGGTTTTCTAGCAGGATTTTGTGCTATATTCCGTTTCTTTTTTTTTTAAATCCCTCATCCTTGCCTATGACAAGCATACCCATAACGTGATACAGCCACCATTATGCTTTAAAATATGAAGAATGGTACTCAGTGATACTATCAAGGCACAAGGCGAGACCCAAATACAGACACAGGAGGCAGATGGTTGCAGTCTTTCAATTTTTATTAATCCAAAGAGGTAGGCAAGAGAATGGTCGTGGACAGGCAAAAATGTCAAAACCAGATCAGAGTTCAGGAGGTACAGAGTGGCAGACAGGCTCATGGTCAAGGCGGGTAGAATGGTCAGGCAGGCAGGTACAAAGTCCAGAAACAGGCAAGGGTCAGAACTGGGAGGACTAGAAAAAGGAGAATGCAAAAAGCAGGAGAACGGTAAAAACGCTGGTTGACTTGGAAACATACAAGACAAACTGGCACAGAGAGACAGGAGACACAGGGATAAATACACTGGGGGAAAAAAGCGACACCTGGAAGGGGTGGAGACAATAACAAGGACAGGTGAAACTGATCAGAGCATGCCCCAAACACGCTTTGTATTCAGGACATAAAGTTCATTTCCTTGCAGGGTTGTGTAGGTTACTTTCTAAATGTAATCCGTTACAGTAGTTTATGTGTCGGGGGGCTAGGGTCAGTCTGTCACATCTGGAGTATTTCTCTTGTCTTTTCCGGTGTCCTGTGTAAATTTAAATATGCTCTCTCTAATTCTCTCTTTCTCTCTTTCTTTCTTTCTCTCTCTCAGAGGAACTGAACCCTATGACCATGCCTCAGGACTACCTGGCTTGATGACTCCTTGCTGTCCCCAGTCCACCTGGCCGTGCTGCTTCTCCAGTTCCAACTGTTCTGCCTGCGGCTATGGAACCCTGACCTGTTCACTGGATGTGCTACCTGTCCCAGACCTGCTGTCCCAGACCTGCTGGAACCCTGACCTGTTCACCGGACGTGCTACCTGTCCCAGACCTGCTGTTTTCAACTCTCTAGAGACAGCAGGAGTGGTAGAGATACTCTCAAAGATTGGCTATGAAAAAGCCAACTGACACTTACTCTTGTGTTACTGACTTGTTGCACCCTCAACAACTACTATGATTATTATTATTTGACCATGCTGGTCATTTATGAACATTTGAACACCCGGCACAGCCAGAAGAGGACTGGCCACCCCTCATAGCCTGGTTCCTCTCTAGGTTTCTTCATAGGTTTTGGCTTTCTAGGGAGTTTTTCCTAGACACCTTGCTTCTACACCTGCATTGCTTGCTGTTTGGGGTTTAGGCTGGGTTTCTGTACAGCACTTTGAGATATCAGCTGATGTAAGAAGGGCTATATAAATACATTTGATTTGAGTTACTAGTTACTTGTCAAAAATTGTAATCAGTAATGTAACTTTTCGATTACCCAAACTCAGTAACGTAATCTGATTACATTCCGTTACTTTTAGATGACTTTCCCCTTAAGAGGCACTAGAAGAAGACAAAAATTGATGTTACCAATTGAACAACATCTATTGCAGGATAAATCACTGTTAAAGTTTACATGGCTGGCCAAATTTGGATGTTAAATTTTACTTTAAGGGTTTGTTATGTAGGCTTCTTCGAACCCACCACTTTCTACTACATACAATAATACGATTAAATTATATCTTTACATTATTAACCAAATTCTATCAGAATTCCAGTCATTCCAATAAATGTTAGACCCCTTGATATTCAAAGAACAAGACTTGGAAATATGGAAGTACAGATTAGCCAAATTGTTTTACCTGAGCATGACCACGAAACTAAGGACTTATTAGTCAGCCCTACTCTGTGTTTAAGATTTTGTTGTCATGGACTGATTGGGCTTATTGATTCGAGTTGAAAAATAAATGCTGCGCTCATGGAATGGCATGCTTTGAGCACTATTGAAAAGTGCTATTTACATGTGAAAAATGAATGCCAGATGCTGCATTTTCTATAGGCCTATTGTTTACCTTTTTGTTGGTGACACTTTGATATCTTGATAATGTGCAGATGTTTAAAGAACAAATCCACATATGAAACAACAACAAAACGGTCACCCCACCTCTGTTTTGGTAAAACGCTGAGGGATGTGCCTGGACAAATGTAACCACTCTCAGATTAATAGACAGAACTATGGATGCAAGGACTGACCATCCATGATATAAAAATGATTGTTTTATCCATGTTATGAGGCTATTCAGTGTTTGTTTACATTTACAATGTTTACAAACATTGGAATAAAACAAGCTTATATTTTGGGTTCTCATGGAGTGTGACAGTTGAACTAAACTCATGAGGGATTTCTAAGTTGTATTCTTCAAGAATTAATGGATATATATGTATGTATATAATTTATAAATCCAAAAATGGATGTAGCAACTACAGATTGCCCCGTTAAGTCTATCAAAAGTGTGCAAGTTTGAGCATGTGTCCATAGGCCTATGGATAATTGTTTTTTATCAGCATGATAAAAGCCCCACTTTATTCCATAGGCTGTGATCCGCACTATGCAGCTGTTGCAAGAACGCATTTTTCACTGGCTGTCCACTGGTTTCAAAAACAATGAATGATAGGCAGCTTAAACTTCTTGAATTTAACCATTATTGAGTTCAAATACACATTTAGATTTGTGAACAGCCATCCACAACAACCACAATCCGTAAGGCGCAAATAGCTAAATGAGAGAGCAGCAGTGTGATTCACATCAATGCGCTATGTAGATATCAATAATAAGTGATATCCGTATCGCCGTAGACTACAACACTGCTGTCATCCTTACCTCCAAGCATTTATTCAAGTTGAATAATCTTTGGATGCCGACAGCAGTCACACCATTGGAAGACATAGCTTGGACTGTAGCCTACAAAACCCTATTCCTGCAGTTTTCCCGCAATCCATAAACACATTTGGTGTGTCATCATAGTGGTCTCTGACTTGTGGTCAGACTTGATCAGGTAGAACAAACTTAAACTTGCGCCTTATTCAATGCTGATTTGAATATTGAGAAAACAGAGAAGTTGTTTGTTTTCTGCAAACATCCTTTCTGAATTTAAAAGTTATCCCTCGAAGTAATCATCTAGTTTTTCAAAAGTGTCTGTAATCTAATTACAATATTTTTTGCTGGTAACGTAATGGATTACAGTTACAGTTTTTTTGTAATCCTTTACTCCCCAACCCTGTTTCCTTGCGACATTTTTTTTGCAAACAGGATCCATGTTTTGGATTGTTTTTATTCTGTAAAGCTTTCCTTCTTTTCACTCTGTAATTTAGGTTAGTATTGTGGAGTACCTACCATGTTGTTGATCGATCCTCAGTTTTCTCCTATCACAGCCATTAAACTCTGTAGCTGTTTAAAAGTCACTATTGGCCTCCTGGTGAAATCCCTGAGCGGTTTCCTTCCTCTCCGGCAACTGAGTTAAGAAGCACTCCTGCATCTTTGTAGTGACTGTGTGTATTGATACACCATCCAATGTGTAATTAATAACATCACCATGCTGAAAGAGATATTCACGTCTGCTTTTTTTTAACCCATCTACCAATAGGTGCCCTACTTTGCGAGGCATTGGAAAACCTCCCTGGTCTTTGTGGTTGAATCTCTGTTTGAAATTCACTGCTCAACTGAGGGACCTTACAGATAATTGTATGTGTGGGGTACAGAGATGAAGTAGTCATTAAAAAATCATGTTAAACACTATTATTGCACACAGAGTGAGTATATGCAACTTATTATGTGACTTGTTAAACACATTTTTACTCCTAAACTTATTTAGGCTTGCCATAACAAAGGGTTTGAATACTTATTGACTCTTTGTAAATGTTCAGCTTTTCATTTTTTACTAATTTGTAAAAATGTCTAAAAACAGAATTCCACTTTGACAATATGGGGTAATGTGTGTACACACAATCTCAATTTAAGCAATTTTAAATTCAGGCTGTAACACAACAAAATGGGGAAAAGGTCAAGGGCTGTGAATACTTTCTGAAGGCACTGTATACTTAGCAGGCTGTTTTTAATAAGCATTACGTAGCCCCATGTTGTGGTCAGAAGTTTCTGCTTGATTTTGTCTTACTTAAGAAAGATTTGGTGGAAAAAAGAACAAGCAGGTTAAAAATGACCCTCACGAAACCACGAGTGGCTAAGAATTACCCCGACAATAACCGGAATAGACTGGAAGGCTATCATTATCATTAATGGAGTTAAGACTTGGTCATCTGATTTAGATCTGAGTCAGGAGCGTTTAAAGTTTTTCGGAGTGTGCCCTTTGCCATGCTGTTATTTCTTGCTAAGACATGTCTGTTTCTTGTATCTCGGCTGCTTATTTTATTTGAAGGGTTCTTGGATCTATGGTTCATTGTGTGTTTTGAATCATTTTCAAAAACCCTGTTTAGGACTACTTGGCCTAACTGGGTCTTCAACCCTGTTCATACTTATTTTCAATGTACAGTGTATCTATATCATCTCTTTCTTTCTCACACATATGCACAACTGACACACACCTGCCATCTGGCCCATCCATTGAGATACCTGCTATGTGGTGGATTTGCTATTTTGTGAACTGAAGAAACAAGTGGCCAGTTCTCTGTTAGAAGACAGCAACGGTTACCATGACGGACAGTCAACAAACATCAAGTGGGCCTTGGAACTTCTCCCTATAACGGCGGTCATCAGGAATGGACCAAGGCGCAGCGGGTTGAGTGGTCATAATTAACTTTTTAATGAAAACACTTACTCAAACAAAACACAACAAAACGATAGACGACGAATACAGACTTGAAGGCAAACAACAGCAATTCAAATGACAACCTCCCACAAATTACAAAACACACCCTAATATATAGGACTCTCAATCAAAGGCAACTAGACAACACCTGCCTTCAATTGAGAGTCCACACCCCAATTAACTAAACATAGAAACAGACTAACTAGAAAGAACATAGACTAACAGAGCAGTGACCAAAAAACCCCGGAATACATAAATCAACTACCCTCTACATAATACACACACCCCGAACCACATAAACCAAATACCACATAAACCAAGTTCCGCTAGCGGAACACCTGCTCCAATATCCAATGATAGGCGTGGCGCGAAATACAAAGTTCTCGAAAATCCGAAAACTTCGATTTTTCAAACATATGACTATTTTACACCATTTTAAAGACAAGACTCTCCTTTATCTAATCACACTGTCCGATTTCAAAAAGGCTTTACAGCGAAAGCAAAACATTAGATTATGTCAGCAGAGTACCCAGCCAGAAATAATCAGACACCCATTTTTCAAGCTAGCATATAATGTCACAAAAAACAAAACCACAGCTAAATGCAGCACTAACCTTTGATGATCTTCATCAGATGACACTCCTAGGACATTATGTTATACAATACATGCATGTTTTGTTCAATCAAGTTCATATTTATATCAAAAACCAGCTTTTTACATTAGCATGTGACATTCAGAACTAGCATTCCCACCGAACACTTCCGGTGAATTTACTAAATTACTCACGATAAACGTTCACAAAAAACATAACAATTATTTTAAGAATTATAGATACAGAACTCCTTTATGCAATCGCTATGTCCGATTGTAAAATAGCTTTTCGGTGAAAGCACATTTTGCAATATTCTGAGTAGATAGCCCGGCCATCATGGCTAGCTATTTTGACACCCACCAAGTTTGGTACTCACCAAACTCAGATTTATTATAAGAAAAATTGGATTACCTTTGCTGTTCTTCATCAGAATGCACTCCCAGGACTTCTACTTCAATAACAAATGTTGGTTTGGTTCCAAATAATCCATAGTTATATCCAAATAGCGGCGTTTTGTTGTGCGTTCAAGACACTATCCGAAGGGTAAAGAAGGGTGACGCGCCCGGCACGTTTCGTGACAAAAAAATTCAAAATATTCCATTACCTTACTTCGAAGCATGTCAAACGCTGTTTAAAATCAATTTTTATGCAATTTTTCTCGTAAAAAAGCGATAATATTCCAACCGGGAAACCCTGTTTTCGTTCAAAGACTGAAAATAAAAACATGGAGTCTTCTCGTGCACCCGCCCCAGTCTCATTGTTCTCAGATCGACCACTATCCAAATGCGCTACTGTTTTTCAGCCATGGCCTGCAAAGTCATCATTCAACGTTCTGGCGCCTTCTGAGAGCCTATGGGAGCGTTAGAAAATGTCACGTTACAGCAGAGATCCCCTGTTTTGGATAGAGATGATCAAGAAGGCCAAGAAATAGTCAGAGAGGGCGCTTCCTGTTTGGAATCTTCTCAGGTTTTGGTGTCACGTCCTGGCCAGTATGAGGGTTAATTGGTATTGTAGTTTGGTCAGGACGTGGCAGAGGGTATTTGTTTTATGTGGTTCAGGGTGGTGTTTTGGTAAAAGGGTGTTTGATTTAGTATTTCCGGGTTTTTGGTTTATGGTCTATGTTTATGTATTTCTATGTGTAGTCTAGTAAGTGTGTTTCAATGGTTGGTTAATTGGGATTGGGATTCTCAATTGAAGGCAGGTGTTTTCCCTTTTACCTTTGATTGAGAGTCCCATATATGACGGTGTGTTTGTCACTTGTGGGAGATTGTTCTGAGTTTAGCCTTGTGCCTTGCCAGACTGTCTGTAGTTCGTTTCGTTTTGTTGTTTTGGAGTGTTCGTTTTGATTTAATAAATGTTCAAAATGTACAACCGCATGCCTGCTGCGTTTTGGTCCTCCTTCACCGACGACAACCGTGACATTTGGCCTGCCAAATGAGTTCTGTTATACTCACAGACACCATTCAAACAGTTTTAGAAACTTTGGAGTGTTTTCTATCCAAAGCTAATAATTATATGCATATTCTAGTTTCTGGGCAGGAGTAATAATCAGATTAAATCGGGTACGTTTTTTATCAGGCCGTGAAAATACTGCCCCCTATCCATAACAAGTTATATAAAATAAAAAATAACAACCACCATAGGGCAGGTGTAAGTTATATACAGTACATTGTCTTTCTTCTACAGACTGGCATTCAGATGAATTAAAAAGTGCACTGTACTTTTCTCTGTACATTTTACATCATCTCTTACAGAGGTGTTGTTACAGTTTACAGCTGATATTAGCCAGTACATCCTACCATCCTCCATCCATAAGGACTCTCTATCTGTGGCAGTAAATGGTTCCAAGGCCACTGTAGCAGACAGAGTATGTGTCCCAAATGGCACCCTATTCCCTACATAGTGCACTACTTTTGACCAGAGCCCAACTACTTTTGACCAGAGCCCTATCTACTGTAGAGAGAGCCTGCAGAGTTCTGTCATACTATCCAGGTCTGTGCCCAAACAATTTGAGCTTCTACTTTTAAAAATCCACCTTTCCAGAAACAAGTCTCTCACTGCTGCTGCTTGTTATAGACCCTCTTCAGCTCCCAGCTGTGCCCTGGACACCATATGTGAATTGATCGACCCCCATCTATCTTCAGAGTTCGTACTGTTAGGTGACCTAAACTGGGACATGCTTAACCACCCGGCCATCCTACAATCTAAGCTAGATACCCTCAATCTCACACAAATGATCAAGGAACCTACCAGGTACAACCCTAAATCTGTAACCATGGGCACCCTCTTAGATATCATCCTGACCAACTTGCTCTCTAAATACACCTCTGCTGTCTTCAACCAGGATCTCAACAATCACTGCCTCATTGCCTGCGTGCGTAATTGGTCCATGGTCAAAAGACCACCCCTCATCACTGTCAAACGCTCCCTAAAACACTTCAGTGAGCAGGCCTTTCTAATCAACAGTAGAGGATGCCTGGCTGCACTTCAAAAGTGCTTTCCTCTCCATCTTAAATAAGCATGCCCCATTCAAAAAATATAGAACACAGAACAGATATAGCCCTTGGTTCACCCCAGACTTGACTGCCCTTGAACAGCACAAAAACATCCTGTGGCATTCTGCATTAGAATCGAATAGCCCCTGCGATATGCAACTTTTCAGGGAAGTCAGGAACCAATATTAAAATCAGTTAGGAAAGCTAAGGCTAGCTTTTTCAAACAGAAATTTGCTTCCTGTAGCACTAATTACGATAATTACGATAATCGATCATTTCAATAAGTATTTTTCCATGGCTGGCCATGCATTACACCTGGCTACCCCTACCCCAGCCAACATCTCCGCACCCCCTGCAGCAACTTGCCAAAACAACCCCCGCTTCTCCTTTACCAAAATCCAGACAGCTGATGTTCTGAAAGTGCTGCAAAATCTGGATCCCTACAAATCAGCTGGGCTAGACAATCTGGACCCTCTCTTTCTAAAATTATTTGCCGAAATTGTTGCAACCCCTATTACTAGCCTATTCAACCTCTCTTTCGTATCGTCTGAGATACCCAAAGATTGGAAAGCTGCCGCGGTCATCCCCCTCTAGACCCAAACTGTTATAGGCCTATATCCATCCTGCCCTGCCTTTCTAAAATCTTCAAAAGCCAAGTTAACAAACAGATCACCGACCATTTCAAATCCCACCGTACCTTCTCCACTATGCAATCTGGTTTCCGAGCTGGTCATGGGTGCACCTCAGCCACGCTCAAGGTCCTAAACGATATCATAACCGCCATCGATAAAAGACAGTACTGTGCAGCCGTCTTCATCAACCTGGCCAAGGTTTCGACTGTCAATCACCGCATTCTTATCGGCAGACTCAATAGCCGTGGCTTCTCAAATGACTGCCTCGCCTGGTTCACCAACTACTTCTCAGATAGAGTTCAGTGTGTCAAATTGGAGGGCCTGTTGTCCGGACTTCTGGCAGTCTCTATGGGGGTGCCACAGGGTTCAATTCTTGGGCTGACTCTCTTCGCTCTTGCTGTTAGGGATTCTCTGATCCACTTCTACGCAGACAACATCATTCTGTATACATCTGGCCCTTCTTTGGGAGAGAGAGAGAGAGAGAACATTTGAAGAAAATCTAGATAAGATCAAAAATCTAATCAAATTGTATTTCACCGAATACAACAGGTATAGTAGACCTTACCATGAAATGCTTACTTACAAGCTCTTAACCAACAATGTAGTTAAGAAAATAAGAGTTAAGAAAATATTTATCAAAAAAACAAGCGTTAAAAAAAGTAACACAATAAAACCGTAATAAAGAGGCTATATACAGGGGGTACCAATACCGAATAAATGTGCAGGGATACAGGTTAGTCAAGGTAATTGAGGTAATATGTATATGTAGGTAGGGGTAAAGTGACTATGCATAGTCACTTTACCCCCACCTAATAAACAGCGAGTAGCAGCAGTGTAAAGGGGAGGGGGGGTGCAAATAGTCCATGTAGCCATTTGATTAATTGTTCAGCAGTGTTGTGGCTTGGGGCTAGAAGCTGTTAAGTGGTCCTAGCATAAATCCTAATTGGATGTTCCGTTGTGCATGTGCGCTTATGCTTACACACGCGCGCATGTCAAGGGAAGAAAACCAAGTATCTGGGCAGATTACAACTTGTTCAGAATGAGTCTGACGTAGTCAGGTAATTTTCAGGTCAATGCCTGGAGGTCAGTCAGAAATGGTGTCAAGGGAGTCTGTAGTAGTTTTTCTACAAGTCACTGTGTCTTCCACTATTGTAGTGGTGATAGGTATGAAGTCTATTTCATAGCTATGTTATCCACGGAGGAGCTAACCTCACGATGGAAGTACTCTTTAAGTATTGGACCAGTCATACGTGGTGTGATCATGGTTCATGACTTCTAATAATTTTCCTCCTGAATGGAGGGTCCTATTTATTAGTGGCATGTGTGTTAACCATTGGAAGAGTGCACTGGAGATTCCCCTCCACGTTTTGCACTCTGAGTGACTCCTATGTCGCTATTATCAATCGCAATTTAACTTGTGAGGTTACTAATCTTCTTATTGATTGTAGCGGGACTGACTGTTGCTAGTACTGGTACTCAAGGGGACCAGTTATCTTACCGATTTATTCTGAAATATTATCTACCGGAACACATGATTGGAGCATTTTACTAGTTGTATTGTAGTTGAACCTACACATGGCAAAGAATGATTATTGATGCCATTTGTTTTGGAGGTGGACAAGTCCATTGGACTTCCTTTACGACCAGTGTGGTACACCTCAGTACTATCTTAGATGTCTTCTAAAATAATCCCCGTTTAGGGGCCTGTCTGCTCCTCACTGTTCTCATAGGAGAGTTTACAACTAGATTTGATTTATGCTCTGGCGGCCTCGTACGGTGTTGTCCATAGTCTTGACACCCTCACCGGCCTCGATGAGGCTCATCATGGGTCTGGGCTACTATTCCCCCCCTTTGTGCCTCGGGACCCCCCCACCAGCGGGTGGTGTTGGTGTCCGATGCGCAAATGAAAAGGTCGGACCCTATGTACGAGTTGTCAGCGGCCGCGTTGTTATGAGAATGGCTGTAACCTTTCAACCAAATCTCCTGGTGTTTGTGCTTCAAAACGCTCAGTGGCTGTCGAGGCATGTCAGTCACCACCGCGTTCGCGTGTGGCAACCTCTTCATTACCTGCGAACTGAGACGAGGATATCGGTCTGTGATATCGCAAAGTGTTTCACCAGTGGGAGTCGTCGGGTCAGTTGCTGGACTGACGCCATTAGTGTCATTGTAAGGGGTGACAGTCCCCAACAAAGCGGAAGGTGTATCATCGGAAGCAGAGTATACTCTGTGCATCAATGTTTTACTTGCTGAGACGGCCGCAGTGCTTGCGGAAGTGTCCGAAGGGCAAGAGAAGTTCATATCAACTACCGTATTGCACGACTGCAAGGAGGAGGGAAGTTGCTTATTCACAGAGACAGCTGGCTCGAAATCATGAAAAGAATGGTCAATCAGGTTGGCTGATGGAATGTGTCGAGATATCGTAATATCTCCATGAATCGGATTTTGTACCAAGAGGTTTCTAAACGTCTTTTTCCCAAGGGGTGCTTTTGACAGATACCCCTCGTGAATGACTGCATTGCAGCTAGCGTTAGGGGAAGACAGTGTGGTCAGTGGAGAAGGCACTGTGGCCTGTGACCATACCTGGTTGGTTTTCCAATCCATCAATGGGAGTAACCGATCCATCAAGTCTGCTCCAAGTAGCAGGGTTACAGTTTCGAGGCTGGTAACATACACAGGGTGAACGAGCGATACGTCCTGGAAGTGTAGTTTCAGCATGACTCTCAATGTGAGAGGCGAGGTAGTCTGAGTGACCCCTCGAAGTTTAGTGTCGCATCGTTCCTCTTTTAACCAACGTTTAGTTGGCTTCAAAGCCCTTTTGAGATCAACAAACAATGTTTGAGAGATGAGTGATATTGTCGCACCCGAATCAATTAGCGCATGACAAGCTAAGCAGTCCTCCAGGACTGTTTCCAGGTATGGCCGTTTAGATTCGTGGTTAGTGGACATATTCCCCACAAAGTGGAGTGGTCGTTCGCAACGACGCGATGTGCCATGTCTGTTCAAGATGGAAGCAGATTGACTTTTCCGATTTTGAGTGGGCTTGGCTTTAACGAAGCGTTTGACCTTTATCTTCGCAACTTTTGTATCAGAGTCTATAGACAAAGCCCGGGGGCTTGTTTCTTGATCAAGCGGGCCCTGGATAGGGTCTTGAATGAGAGCGGGAGAAATTTGAACTTTAACCTCTATGGGACCGGCGGGACGCATTCGCCCCACCTACGTAACAGCCAGTTGAATCCAGTGGCGCGATTTTTGAAACGTTTGAAATACTATTACTTTAATTTCTCAAACATATGACTATTTTACAGCTATTTAAAGACAAGACTCTCGTTAATCTAACCACACTGTCCGATTTCAAAAAGGCTTTACAGCGAAAGCAAAACATTAGATTATGTCAGCAGAGTACCCAGCCAGAAATAATCAGACACCCATTTTTCAAGCTAGCATATAATGTCACAAAAAACAAAACCACAGCTAAATGCAGCACTAACCTTTTATGATCTTCATCAGATGACACACCTAGGACATTATGTTATACAATACATGCATGTCTGTTCAATCAAGTTCATATTTATATCAAAAACCAGCTTTTTACATTAGCATGTGACGTTCAGAACTAGCATTCCCACCGAACACTTCCGGTGAATTTACTAAATTACTCACGATAAACGTTCACAAAAAGCATAACAATTATTTTAAGAATTATAGATACAAAACTCCTCTATGCACTCGATATGTCCGATTTTAAAATAGCTTTTCGGATGAAGCACATTTTGCAATATTCTAAGTACATAGCCCGGCATCACAGGGCTAGCTATTTAGACACCCAACCAGTTTAGCCTTCACCAAAATCACATTTCCTATAAGAAAAATTGTCTTACCTTTCTTGTTCTTCGTCAGAATGCACTCCCAGGACTTCTACTTCAATAACAAATGTAGGTTTGGTCCCAAATAATCCATCGTTATGTTCCATCAACGACGTTTTGTTCTTGCGTTCTAGACACTATCAGAATGCTAAATTACGGTCGCGCGCTTGGCGCAGAATGTGACAAAAAATGTCTAAATATTCCATTACCGTACTTCGAAGCATGTCAACCGCTGTTTAAAACCAATTTTTATGCAATTTATCTCGTAGAAAAGCGATAATATTCCGACCGGGAATCTGCATGCCGATAGACTGAGGGAAAAACCGAAAGCCGGGGGCGGGGCGGGTCGCGAGCGTAAGGCTTACTCCACTGATTGACCACTTAGCTTTTGCTCTCCTTTGTTTCAGCCAGGGCTTTGAATTACGTCATTCCTGTTTTTCCCGGGCTCTGAGACCCCATTGCAGCCGTGGGAAGTGTCACGTAACAGCAGAGATCCTTAGTTTTTGGAAGAGATGTCAAAGAAAGCAAATAAATGGTCAGACAGGGTACTTCCTGAACAGAACCTTCTCAGGTTTTTGCCTGCCATAGGAGTTCTGTTATACTCACAGACACCATTCAAACAGTTTTAGAAACTTGAGTGTTTTCTCTCCAAAGCTAATAATTATATGCATATTCTAGTTTCTGGGCAGGACTAATAATCAGATTAAATCGGGTACGTTTTTTATCCAGCCGTGAAAATACTGCCCCCTAGCCATAAGAGGTTAATTGTAATTACCTAGGAGATCGGGGCACCAAGAAAAATATTCAGATTACAAAGTTATAATTTTCCTAATATAACTTTCCTATATTATAATATAGGCCGATTATCTTCTGGTTTCAACGGCGTATTTTACCTCGCGTCCAGTCTCATTCCAAACGTCGTAAATTGTTGTATCTGCACGAACCCAGTCTTTACTAAAATCATCCATACATCAATTGTCTTAAAATCATTTATTTACTACACTAAGTAATTAACAGAAAACATACAAACAGTAATTATCGTCACAAAGGATTGGTATAGTAATGTGCCCTAATGGCTAACAAGCATGGCTGGTCTGTTAGACAATGGGTCATAAACGGTCAGCTGAGAAGTTACACAGAGTTCATTAATATTAACAATTGACAATTGAAGGCTCACTCATTCGGGAACAATTGCAATCAATATATATTTACGCTCATGTGCCGTCGGGATTCTTGTTGAAGAGTTATGTTCTGATGGAGAGTTTTGTCCGCGTTCTCTCTCTCTCTCACTCTCTCGGTTAGAATGGATCTTTCAGAGCGACATTCATTAATGTCGTCATAGAATGGATGTTTCGTTGGTCTTCGCGTTCGATGATGTAATTTACTTAGCTGCAGACTAATAATTAATATCAAAGACTTGTTCTTATTCTGTCGATATCGATAGTCTAAAAGTTAACCACGTGGTATGGTTCACTTTCAGTAGAGTACTTGGATGATAAAACCTAATGGCCATGGAGTGCAGGCCTGGTCTCAAGAAATGTAAATCAGGGGGTGTTTTATAGTGCCCATAGAACAGGCTTGTCAAATGACGCCTGGTCCTGTATGTGTCCCTGGGGGCGTGCCTATGACTGAGTTAGACTTGGTTACAGAAATACAATTCTATCACATTAAGATCAGTACATAGCATCTCAATGTATTACAAATAGCTTTATCCTTATTAATACATTTTATACAACCATTATGATGCCAGTCTCATCGCTGAGGCTATTATATAAACAGTTTTATGGTAATATGGCTATATTGTCTCTTCTGAGTATCACAAAATTGTACCAAGCGGATCAGTTCGTAGCTGGAGTCTTCATCAATCTTCCATATCTTCTCCAGAACACACATGTCGCCCGGTTCTCCAATTCTATGAGTTGAAAGAATTTCCTTTGTCTCTCTGTGAAACATGTGGTAGTAGATTCTCCTCTTGGAATTTTTACAACCCTGGGTTGGGGGGGAAGGTAGGTTGGGTGATGGTACAAAGGGGAGGGGGTCAACTGTCCTTCCTGTACCCAAAGAGGCCAACGTCATGACATAACACATAAAAAAGCAAAATACTGCATAGTTTCCTAGGAACGCGAAGCGAGGCTGCCATCTTTGTCGGCGCCGGAAGTTATCTGATTCTTTCAATCATTCACTCCCTATTCAGATCAGTTCAGATCAGACCGCAGAGCCATGTGTGTATGCATATTTGTTGATATTCTTTGCTAATTAGAGAGTTATTAGCCCAGTTATAAATAAGTATAGGTCTGTAATGGTTGTCGTCTGGAATGGAGGACCAAAACGCAGCAGGAATGTGGATGCTCATCTTGTATTTTATTTTAAACCAAGTGAACACCAAAATAACAAAAATGAAGAACTCACGAACAACAAAACAGTCTTGTCATGCTCACACATGCAAAACAAGAAACAATCTCCCACAACACCAAACCAAACAATTACCCATATATAGGACTCTCAATCAGAGGCAACGAGAAAGCACCTGCCTCCAATTGAGAGTCCAACCCCCCATCAACCTAAACATAGACATACAACAAACCAGAAAGAACATAACCCCAAAAACCCGGAAATAATAAATCAAACGCCCTACTAAATAAACCACCACCCCGAACCACATAAAACAAATACCCTCTGCCACGTCCTGACCAAACTACAATAACAAATAACCCTTATACTGGTCAGGACGTGACAAGGTCAGCAGTGGGGGGTTACTGTTCCTACAAGAGCACAACACATGCATGCTCCATTTCAAGCTGTCTTTGAATAAAAATAAAAAAATCTTATGTTTTAATTAAAGGGGCAGTGTTCTATTTTGAGACAGGCTTGAATATGGAAATAAGCCAATAGGCAGAGGGATAGCCTACATTGGAGACTTACATTTCCCTCACTAACTTTAAACATCAGCTATCTGAGCAGCTAACCAATCCCTGCAGCTGTACATAGTCCATCTGTAAATAGCCCACCCTATCTACCTACCTCATCCCCATATTGCTTTTATTTACTTTGCTGCTCTTTTGCACACCAGTATCACTACTTACACACCATCATCTGCTCATCATCATCTGCTCATCTATCATTCCAGTGTTAATCTGCTAAATTGTAATTACCTTGCTACTATGGCCTATTTATTGCCTTACCTCCTCATGCCATTTGCACACACTGTATATAGACTTTATTTCTTTTCTATTGTGTTATTGACTGTACTCTTATTTATTCCATGTGTAACTCTGTGTTGTTGTTTCTGTCGCATTGCTTTGCTTTATCTTGGCAAGGTCGCAGTTGTAAATGAGAACTTGTTCTCAACTAGCTTACCTGGTTAAATAAAGGTGAGAAATTTTTTTTGTCTAATTGTCTGTATGGTAATAATAATACATTTTATTTTGTAAAGTAGTTTCTTGCATCATACAATGCAATGCAATTTAAAGTCACCTTTATGTCATTGACATTCACCCTCTGTGTACATTTAACTGCTCTGTTTTGGATGAACCGCAATTTGCCTATATCGTTCTTTGCGGCACCTGACCACACAACTGGACTGTAGTCCAGGTGCGGCAAAACTTTGGCCTGTAGGACCTGTCTTGTTGACTGAGATATCAAGAAAGCAGAGCAACACCATGGACAGACCTCTTCCCATTTTAGTTACCATTGAGTCTATATGTTTTGACAATGATAGCTTGCCATCTAGGGTGACACTCAGAAGTTTAGTCTCTACAACTTGCTCAATAGACAAATTATTCAATAATAGATCTAGATGAGGTTTACGGTTGAGCGAGTGATTTACCTCCAAAATGGTGATACTTAGCACCAGCCTATTGCTAGTTACCCATTCTAAAATGTTACAGTCCTGTGTGGCTCAGTTGGTAAAGCATTGTGTTTGCAACGCCAGGGTTGTGGGT
Organism: Salmo trutta; assembly: GCF_901001165.1. Taxonomy (NCBI): domain Eukaryota; kingdom Metazoa; phylum Chordata; class Actinopteri; order Salmoniformes; family Salmonidae; genus Salmo; species Salmo trutta. Next base: position 25,440,386 of record NC_042996.1, on the reverse strand, counting down.
TCGATTCCCACAGAGGACCAGTGTGGAATTTTTTTTAATGAAATGTATGCATTCACTACTGTAAGTCGCTCTGGATAAGAGTGTCTGCTAAATGACTAAAATGTAACGTCCGCTGTACTGTTGCAGCGGACGTGCAAACTGTCAAGTCGTTAGCGTACATGGACACAGGCTTTATTCAAGGTCAGTGGAAGGTCATTAGTAAAAACAATTTGATGTGAGAGACAGAATAATGACAAAAGAATCCAGAAAAACGCATGTTATAAATTGACTTGCATTTTAATGAGGGAAATAAGTATTTGACCCCCTCTCAATCAGAAAGATTTCTGGCTCCCAGGTGTCTTTTATACAGGTAACGAGCTGAGATTAGGAGCACACTCTTAACCTCTCTGGCGCATGTGGGACGAATTCGAATTCGTCCCACCTACGTAACAGCCACTTCAATCCAGTGGCGCGATTTTTGAATCGTTTGAAATACTATTACTTCAATTTCTCAAAAATATGAGTATTTTACAGCTATTTAAAGACAAGAATCTCGTTAATCTAACCACACTGTCCGATTTCAAAAAGGCTTTACAACGAAAGCAAAACATTAGATTATGTCAGGAGAGTGCCCAGCCAGAAATAATCAGACACCCATTTTTCAAGCTAGCATATCATGTCACATAAACCCAAACCACAGCTAAATGCAGCACTAACCTTTTATGATCTTCATCAGATGACACACCTAGGACATTATGTTATACAATACATGCATGTCTGTTCAATCAAGTTCATATTTATATCAAAAAACAGCTTTCTACATTAGCATGTGACGTTCAGAAAAAGCATACCCCCCTCAAAGTTCCGGGGGAATTTACTAACAGTTTGCTAAATTACTCACGATAAACGTTCACAAAAAGCATAACAATTATTTTAAGAATTATAGATACATTACTCCTCTATGCACTCGATATGTCCGATTTTAAAATAGCTTTTCGGATGAAGCACATTTTGCAATATTCTAAGTACATAGCCCAGCCATCACGGGCTAGCTATTTAGACACCCGGCAAGATTAGCCTTCACCAAAATCACATTTCCTATAAGAAAAATGTTATTACCTTTCTTGTTCTTCGTCAGAATGCACTCCCAGGGCTTCTACTTCAATAACAAATGTAGGTTTGGTCCCAAATAATCCATCGTTATATCCAAACAGTGGCGTTTTGTTCGTGAGTTCTAGACACTATCCCAAAGGCAAATCACGGCCACGAGCATGGCGCATTACGTGACAAAAAAATTATAAATATTCCATTACCGTACTTCAAAGCATGTCAACCGCTGTTTAAAACCAATTTTTATGCCATTTATCTCGTAGAAAAGCGATAATATTCCGACCGGGAATCTGCAATGAGCCTAAACAGCCGAATGAAATTTCTCCACGGGGGCGAATCGTGCACGCGCCTCATTCAATGGCCCTCTGATCGGCCACTTGGCAAAGGCGATAATCTGTTTCAGCCAGAGGCCGCCTCGTCATCGTTCAGGTTTTTCCCGGGTTCTGAGAGCCTATTGGAGCCCTAGGAATTGTCACGTTACAGCTAAGATCCTGACTCTTCAATAAACAGATGCAAGACGCACGACTCCTTGTCAGACAGGCCACTTCCTGCATGAAACCTTGTCAGGTTTTTGCCTGCCATAGGAGTTCTGTTATACTCACAGACACCATTCAAACAGTTTTAGAAACTTTAGGGTGTTCTCTATCCAAACCTGAACAATAATATGCATATTCTAGCTTCTGAGTTGGTGTAGGAGGCAGTTAAAAATGGGCACATATTTTTTCCAAAATTCTCAATACTGCCCCCTAGCCCAAACAGGTTAAAGGGAGTTCTCCTAATCTCAGTTTGTTACCTGTATAAAAGACACCTATCCACAGAAGCAATCAATCAATCAGATTCCAAACTCTCCACCATGGCCAAGACCAAAGAGCTCTCCAAGGATGTCAGGGACAAGATTGTAGACCTACACAAGGCTGGAATGGGCTACAAGACCATCGCCAAGCAGCTTGGTGAAAAGGTGACAACAGTTGGTGCGAATATATCGCAAATGGAAGAAACACAAAAGAACTGTCAATCTCCCTTGGCCTGGGTCTCCATGCAAGATCTCACCTCGTGGAGTTGCAATGATCATGAGAACGTTGAGGAATCAGGACAGAACTACACGGGAGGATCTTGTCAAGGATCTCAAGGCAGCTGGGACCATATTCACCAAGAAAACAATTGGTAACACACTACGCCGTGAAGGACTGAAATCTTGCAGCGCCCGCAAGGTCCCCTGCTCAAGAAAGCACATATACATGCCCGTCTGAAGTTTGCCAATGAACATCTGAATGATTCAGAGGACAACTGGGTGAAAGTGTTGTGGTCAGATGAGACCAAAATGGAGCTCTTTGGCATCAACTCAACTCGCCATGTTTGGAGGAGGAGGAATGCTGCCTATGACCCCAAGAACCCTGTCCCCACCCTCAAACATGGAGGTGGAAACATTATGCTTTGGGGGTGTTTTTCTGCTAAGGAGACAGGACAACTTCACCGCATCAAAGGGACGATGGACGGGGCCATGTACCGTCAAATCTTGGGTGAGAACCTCCTTCCCTCAGCCAGGGCATTGAAAATGGGTCGTGGATGGGTATTCCAGCATGACAATGACCCAAAACACACGGCCAAGGCAACAAAGGAGTGGCTTAAGAAGAAGCACATTAAGGCCCTGGAGTGGCCTAGCCAGTCTCCAGACCTTAATCCCATACAAAATCTGTGGAGGGAGCTGAAGGTTCGAGTTGCCAAACGTCAGCCTCGAAACCTTAATGACTTGGAGAAGATCTGCAAAGAGGAGTGGGACAAAATCCCTCCTGAGATGTGTACAAACCTGGTGGCCAACTACAAGAAACATCTGACCTCTGTGATTGCCAACAAGGGTTTTGCCACCAAGTACTAAGTCATGTTTTGCAGAGGGGTCAAATACTTATTTCCCTCATGTCACGTCCTGACCAGCAGAGGGAGTAGTTGTTTAGTATTTGGTCAGGACGTGGCAGAAGTTGTGTGTTGTATGTAGTTTCTAGTTGTTCTGTTTCTGTGTTAGTCTGTGTGACTCCCGATCAGGAACAGCTGGATATCGTTGTTCCTGTGCCATTAAACCCCTACAACTCATCCAGAAAGCCGCAACCCGTCTGGTGTTCAACCTTCCCAAGTTCTCTCACATCACCCCGGTCCTCCGCTCTCTCCACTGGCTTCCAGTTGAAGCTCGCATCCGCTACAAGACCATGGTGCTTGCCTACGGAGCTGTGAGGGGAACGGCACCTCCATACCTTCAGGCTCTGATCAGGCCCTACACCCAAACAAGGGCACTGCGTTCATCCACCTCTGGCCTGCTGGCCCCCCTACCTCTGAGGAAGCACAGCTCCCGCTCAGCCCAGTCAAAACTGTTCGCTGCTCTGGCACCCCAATGGTGGAACAAGCTCCCTCATGACGCCAGGACAGCGGAGTCAATCACCACCTTCCGGAGACACCTGAAACCCCACCTCTTTAAGGAATACCTAGGATAGGTATTCCTTCTACCCCCCCCCCCCCCCTTTAAAGATTTAGATGCACTATTGTAAAGTGGTTGTTCCACTGGATATCATAAGGTGAATGCATCATTTGTAAGTCGCTCTGGATAAGAGCGTCTGCTAAATGACTTAAATGTAAATGTATATTAGGTGTGTGTTTTTCTCCTGGGGTTGTGGGTTGTTTATTTTACACTGCTAAAGTATCTGTATAGCCTGTAAAACTGTTACTAGTCTTTCTTGTTTATTGTTTTCCCGTGTTCACTTTATTCAAATATAATTAATGATGAGCATACATATCCCGGCTGCGTTTTGGTCTATTCAACACGGCTACACTCATGACACCTCATTAAAATGCAAATCATATTATAACATTTTTTACATGTGTTTTTCTGGATTTTTTTGTTGTTATTCTCTCACTGTTCAAATAAACCTACCATTAAAATTATATACTGATCATTTCTTTGTCAGTGGGCAAACGTACAAAATCAGCAGGGGATCAAATACTTTTTTCCCTCTGTAATACACTCATAACTTTTGGCTTTCCTAAATATGGCTATCATATTATAATCACTCCGATGTGTGTGGACACTGCTTTAGAGTAGATTTCTGCAGCGTTAGTAAAGATGTGGTCAATACAAGTGGATGATTAAGTTCCTGTTCTGTTTGTAAATACTCTGGTTGGTTGACAGATATCCTGAACCAGGTTGTAGGCACTGGTTACAGCTTTTCTTGAGTGGACAGCTTTATGAAAGCCAGTCAATATTTAGGTCACCCAGAAAATATACCTCTGTTGATATCACATATATTATGAATACTTTACCACATATTAACTCCCTGTTTGTCTCCCCCTGCTTGTCTCCCCCTGAACATTAGTCACTGTTACTAGCCGGCTGCCACCCGGTACTCTACTCCTGCACCTTAGAGACTGCTTTGCCCTATTTACATTGAGTGATTGAACACTGGTCACTAACAATGTTTACATACTGTTTATATGTATATACTGTATTCTAGTCATGGCTCATCCTAGATAACTACTGCTGTACACACCTTTTCTATATACTTTCAATACTGTCTATACACACCTGTCACGACTCCCGCCGAAGTCGGTCCCTCTCCTTGTTCAGGCGGTGTTCGGCGGTCAACGTCACCGACCTTCTAGCCATCACTGACCTATTTTTAATTTTCCATTGGTTTTGTCTTGTCTTCCTTCACACCTGTTTCCAATCCCATCAATTACATGTTGTGTATTTAACCCTCTGTTTTCCCTCATGTCCTTGTCGGAGATTGTTTTATTGTATGAATGTGAAAGTCATGTGTTGGTGTGCGACGGGTTTTGTACCCACTTCCATTATTTTTTGTATATTTTGGTTTTGGAGTTATATGAGCACTTATTAAACGACTCCGTTTATACTAAGTTCATTTTCCTGCGCCTGACTTCCCTGCCACCGACACACACATATATATATATATATATATATATATATACAGTACATTCAGAAAGTATTCAGACCCCTTTACTTTTTCCACATTTTGAAACATTGCAGTCTTATTCTAAAATTGATTTTTAAAAATATTTATTTTCATTTTCCCATGATGTCAAAGCAAAGAGGTACTGGGTTTGAAGGTAGGCCTTGAAATACATCCACAGGTACACCTCCAATTGACTCAAATGATGTCAATTAGTCTATCAGAAACTTCTAAAGCCATGACATTATTTTCTGGAATTTCCCAATCTGTTTAAAGGCACAGTCAACTTAGTGTATGTAAACTTCTGACCCACTGGAATTGTGATACAGTGAATTATAAGTGAAATAGTCTGTCTCTAAACAATTGTTGGGAAAATTACTTGTGTCATGCACAAAGTAGATGTCCTAGCTGACTTACCAAAACTATAGTTTGTTAACAAGAGACATTTGTGAAGTGGTTGAAAAACAAGTTTTAATGACTCCAACCTAAGTGTATGTAAACTTCTGACTTCAACGGTATTTGGCTAAGGTGTATGGAAACTTCCGACTTCAACTGTGTGTGTATATATATATATATATATATATATATATAGTCACGCCCTGACCATAGAGAGCCCTTGTTTCTCTATGATGTAGTAGGTCAGGGCGTGACGAGGGGGTGTTCTAGATGAAAATTTCTGTTGGTGTTTTGGTTTGGTTCCCAATTAGAGGCAGCTGGTAATCGTTGCCTCTAATTGGGGATCATATTTAAGTAGCTATTTTTCCCACCTGTTTTTGTGGGATATTGTTTTGTGTTTGTGCATGTGCACCACATAGTCACGTTTCGTTGTTCATTTATTGATTTATTTGCTTTTGCTTAAAGTTTCACTTTGTAATAAATATGTGGAACTCAACATCTGCTGCGCCTTGGTCCTGTTCTTACGACAAACGTGACAGAATATCCCACAAAAAAAAGAAGACCAAGCAGCGTATCAACGAGGTAAAGGAGTTTTGGACATGGGAAGAAGTGATGGGTGGATGCGAAACCCTTCCTTGGTGGCAGACGAAAGGTAATAATGGAGGACAGCGACAACCCCAGGGTTCGCGGGCACAGAAAGCCCAAGAACAAGCTCAAGATTTTTTTTGGGGGGGAAGGGGGCACAAGGGGTGGCCGGCTGAGCCGCGGGAAGAGCCAGAGCACATGGAGCAGGCGATAGAGAAGTGGTCGGTCAACCCAAGGAGAGAGCCAGAGCCCGCCTGGGAGTTGATGGAGCAATGTGAAGAAGGATATCGGAGAATGATGTTGGCGAAGAGTAGGCTGCAGCGCAGCTGGGCTGAAGATCGGGTCATCAGTCCGGTGCCATCTGTGCCGGCTCCACGCACCAGATCTCCAGTGTGCCTCCCCAGCCCGGTACATCATGTGCCTGCTCCCTGCACTCGCCCTGAAGAGCCAGAGACCGTCAGGGAGGCGTTCTGCTCAACATCCGACCAGAGGATCCGATTAGTAGTCTGGTGCAAACTGGGCCGGTTCCACGCTTCTGGCCTCCAGTGCGCCTCCCCAGTCCGGTACATCCTGTGTCTCCTCCTCGCACTCGCCCTGAAGTGCGTGTTCCCAGTCCGGTACGTCCTGTGCCTGCTCCCCGCACTCGCCCTGAAGTGCGTGTCACCAGTCCGGTGCCACCTGTACCGGCTCCACGCACTAGGCCTCCAGTGCGCATTCACAGTCCAGAGCTTCCGGCGAAGGTTCCCAGTCCGGAGCTTCCGGCGACGGTTCCCAGTCCGGAGCCTCTGGCGACGGTTCCCGGTCCGGAGCCTCTGGCGACGGTCCACGGTCCGGAACCTCCTGCGACGGTCCACGGTCCGGAAACCTCCTGCGACGGTCCACGGTCCGGAAACCTCCTGCGACGGTCCACGGTCCGGAAACCTCCTGCGACGGTCCACGGTCCGGAAACCTCCTGCGACGGTCCACGGTCTGGAAAACTCCTGCGACGGTCCACGGTCCAGAAACCTCCTGCGACGGTCCACGGTCCAGAAACCTCCTGCGACGGTCCACGGTCCGGAGCTTCCAGGCAAGGCATCCAGTCCAGCTCCAGGGCAGAAGCCTTCCTCTGCACCGGTGGCCAGTCCAGACACGGTGTCCAGTCCCGCTCTATGACAGGAGCCCTCCTCTGCGCCGGTGTCCAGTCCAGACACGGCGTCCAGGCCCGCTCCTAGGCCGGAGCCTTCCTCAGCACCGGTGCCCAGTCCAGGCACGTCGACCAGCCCAGCTCCAAAGCCGGAGCCTTCCTCTGCGCTGGTGCCCAGTCCGGGCGCGGCAGTCAACCCAACTCCATGGCCAGAGCCTTCCTCTGCGCCAATGCCCAGTCTAGGCACGGCGTCCAACCCAGCTGCAGGGCCAGAGCCCTTCTCTGCGCCGATGCTCAGTCCAGGCACGTCGCTCAGCCCGGCACCATGGTCAGATCCGGGGTCTGGGGGGGGCTACGACCCGCACCGGAGCCGCCACCGAAACTAGTCACCCCCCCAAACCCTCCCATTTGGTTTCAGTTTTTGCGGCCGGAGTCCGCACCTTTGGGGGGGGGTACTGTCACGCCCTGACCATACAGAGCCCTTATTTCTCTATGGTGTAGTAGGTCAGGGCGTGACGAGGGGGTGTTCTAGTTTAAAATTTCTATGTTGGTGTTTTGGTTTGGTTCCCAATTAGAGGCAGCTGGTAATTGTTGCCTCTGATTCGGGATCATATTTAGTAGCTATTTTTCCGCACCTGTTTTTGTGGGATATTGTTTTGTGTTTGTGCATGTGTACCACGTAGTCACGTTTCGTTGTTCATTTATTGATTTATTTGCTTTTTCTTAAAGTTTCACTTTGTAATAAATATGTGGAACTCAACATCCGCTGCACCTTGGTCCCATTCCTACGGCAACCGTGACATATATAAAATACTATTCAGAAGTTTGGGGTCACTTAGAAATGTCCTTGTTTTTGAAAGAAAAGCAAATTTTTTGGCCATTAAAATAACATCAAATTGATCAGAAATAGTGTAGACGTTGTTAAATGTTGTAAATGACTTTTGTAGCTGGAAACGACTGATTTATGGAATATCTACATAGGCGTATAGAGGCCCATTATCAGCAACCATCACTCCTGTGTTCCAATGGCATGATGTGTTACCTAATCCAAGTTAATCATTTTAAAAGGCTAATTGATCATTAGAAAACCCTTTTGCAATTATGTTAGCACAGCTGAAAACTGTGGTGCTGATTAAAGAAGCAATACAACTGGCCTTATTTAGACTAGTTGAGTATCTGGAGCATCAGCATTTGTGGGTTCTATTACAGCCTCAAAATGGCTTGAAACAAAGAACTTTCTTCTGAAGCTCGTCAATCCATTGTTGTTCTGAGAAATGAAGGCTATTCCATTGCAAAGAAACTGAAGATCTCGTACAACGCTGTGTACTACTCCCTTCACAGAACAGTGCAAACTGGATCTAACCAGAATAGAACGAGGAGTGGAAGGCCCCAGTGCACAACTGAGCAAGCAGACAAGTACATTAGAGTGTCTAGTTTGAGAAACAAACGCCTCACAAGTCCACAACTGGCAGCTTCATTAAATAGCACCTGCAAAACAACAGTCTCAACTCCGGGATTGTCACGACTTCCGCCGAGGTCGGTCCCTCTTCTTGTTCCGGCGGAGTTCGGCGGTTGACGTCACCGGTCTTCTAGCCATCACCGATCCACCTTTCATTTTCCATTTGTTTTGTCTTGTTTTCCCGCACACCTGGTTTGCATTCCCTCATTACTCGTCTTGTTGTGCTGTGTTCTGAGTGCTGTGTTTTGTTCGCCTCAATAAAGGGCTCCGTTTGCTACCGTTTGCTTCCCTGCATCCAGTTACGCACTCCATTACAGAATTCCACACCCGAAATATTGAGTCAGCAGGAGCAGGTACCCCTGGTAGCGGAGTCGAGGAGCGCGTCCAGGAGCACGCGCCGATTCTTCACCATCTTGGCGCCACCATGGACCACGTCGTCCAGACGATGGACCGCTGGGAGAGACAGAGAGTCCCTCCAGCTCCCCCACCAGCACAACAGGGGTCTCCACTACTCCGCACCCCTCCGCACCCAGTTCCAGTGGGATTCGTCTCGCACTTCCCAGGGAGTATGATGGGACGGCTGCACGCTTCCAGGGTTTCCTGCTGTAGCTGGATTTATACCCGGCTCCCTCGGGCCGTGAGAGGGTGTCCGCCCTCGGCTCATGCCTCTCGGGGAAAGCTCTGGAGTGGGCCAACGCTGTGTGGGGAGAAGGAGATGCGGCGCTGGACCACTTCGAGGGTTTCACGTGAACGTCTCTTCCATCTAAAGGCAGGGGACGAGGAGCGCCCAGGAGTTCACGATGGACTTTCAGACCCTGCGTGCGGGATGGAACGACAGGGCCCTGATCGACCACTATCATTGCAGTTTGCACAAGGACGTCCGTCGGGAGTTGGCCTGCAGGGACACCACCCTCACCTTTGACCAGCTGGTGGACCTGTCCATTTGGCTGGATAACCTGCTGGCTACCCGCGGACATCCAGATCAGGATCTGTCAGTTCCATCCCCCAGCACCACCGCTCCATTACCCATGGAGCTGGGAGGTGCTGCGCTCAGGGAGACTGGAGGAGGTCCCTTCACGAGCACCATCTGTGGCTGCAGAGGTCACACTGCCGGTCGGTGTCGGGATGGTTCCTCTGGGGGTTGAGGCAGCAGGCAGGGCACTCTAGTGTCACCACAGGTGAGCCGGCACCATTCTCACCCAGAGCCCTCTGTTGCACACCTGTTTTTGCATGTTACTTTTCCTGAGTTTTCCCCACATTCCCCGCATAAGGCGCTCGTCGATTCAGGCGCGGCTGGGAATTTCATAGACAGACCAGGGATCCCCATTGTTCCAGTGGCTATGCCCTTCCCAGTTCACGCCTTAGACAGTCGACCGATAGGGTCAGGGTTAATTAGGCCACCGCTCTCCTGGGCATGGTGACGCAGAGGGGTCACAAGGAGAGAATCAGTCTCTTCCTCATTGACTCTCTTGCGTTTCCCCATGGTGCTAAGCCAACCCTGGTTAGCCTGTCATGTCCCCACTGTTTCAATGCAATGGAGGGCTGTCACGGGGTGGTCACGAGAGTGCTCGGGGAGGTGTTTAGGGGTTTCCGTTAGTGCTACTACGGTGGAAAGTCCAAACCAGGTCTCCACCGTGCGCATTCCCCCCGAATTTTCCAATTTGGCTCTTGCCTTCTCCAAGATGAAGGCGACTCAATTACCACCCCATCGTCGGGGGGATTGTGCGATAAACCTCCAGGTAGACGCCGCACTTCCTAGGAGTCATGTGTATCCCCTGTCACAGGCTGAGATGGCGGCTATGGAGACATATGTCTCCGAATCTCTGCGCCAGGGGTACATTCGGTCCTCCACTTTACCCGCCTCCTCGAGTTTCTTTTTTTTCAGAGGATAGACTATCGAGCCCTAAACCAGATCACTGTGAAGTACAGTTACCCGCTACCTCTCATAGCCACAGAGATTGAGTTAATGCACAAGGCGCGCTTCTTCACGAAACTAGATCTCAGGAGCGCTTACAACCTGGTGTGTATCCGGGAGGGAGACGAGTGGAAGACAGCGTTCAGTACCACCTCAGGGAATTATGAATACCTCGTCATGCCGTACGGGTTGATGAATGCTCCATCAGTCTTCCAAGCCTTTGTGGACAAGATTTTCAGGGAACTGCACGGGCAGGGTGTAGTGGTGTATATCGATGACATTCTGATATACTCCGCTGCACGTGCCGAGTATGTGTCCTTGGTGCACAAGGTGCTTGGTCGACTGTTGGAACATGACCTGTATGTCAAGGCTGAGAAATGCCTGTTGTTCCAGCAGTCCATCTCCTTCCTAGGCTACCGCATTTCCACCTCAGGGGTGGAGACTGCATTTCAGCCGTGCATAATTGGCTGACTCCCACCACAGTAAAGGAGGTGCAGCGGTTTCTAGGGTTTGCCAATTACTACCGGAGGTTCTGGTGTTCTGGGGTTTTGGTCAGGTAGCGGCTCCCATTACCTCACTGCTAAAGGGGGGTCCGGTTCGGTTGCAGTGGTCGGCTGAGGCGGATAGGGCTTTTGGTCACCTGTTTACCTCGGCACCCGTGCTGGCCCATCCAGATCCCTCTTTGGGGTTCACGGTGGAGGTGGACATGTCCGAGGCTGGGATAGGAGCCGTGCTCTCTCAGTGCTCGGGCACGCCCCCGATGCGCCGCCTGTGCCCTTTTCTCGAAGAAGCTTAGCCCGGCGGAGCGAAACTGTGATGTGGGGGACCTGGAGCTGTTGGCTGTCGTCAAAGCGTTGAAGATGTGGAGACATTGGCTTGAGGGGGCTAAACACCCCTTTCTCATCTGGACTGACCACCGCAAACTGGAGTACATCCGGGCAGCGAGGAGACTGAATCCTCGTCAGGCAAGGTGGGCCATGTTTTCACCCATTTTGTTTCCCCCCTTTCTTACAGACCAGGTTCCCAGAATGTGAAGGCAGACGCACTGTCCCGGCTGTATGACAAAGAGGAGCGGCCCATGGATCCTACCTCCATATCCCGGCCTCCTGCCTGGTGGCGCCGGTAGTATGGGAGCTGGAAGCGAACATTGAGCAGGCGTTATGTGCAGAGCCCGCTCCCCTCCAGTGTCCCGGTGGGTGTCTGTACGTTCCGTCTGCTGTCCGTGACCGGCTGATCTATTGGGCTCACACGTCCCCCTCCTCTGGTCATCCAGGGATCGGTCGGACAGTGCGCTGTGTGACGACCCTCCCGCTCTGTCTGCTGTATTTTCTCTCTTTGCTCTTGTTCCTTATTAGGATGCCAGTGGGCGGAGTTGGAAGGGTCGTCAGCTTGATGGGAAACACCTGGGCTCGGGTGTGTCCCAGGATAAAGGCACCTCTTCCACAGTCATTGGGGAGACTCTCTCCATGCAGACACCTTGTTTTTGGTTGTGCTAGTTATGGTATCGAATAAATATATATTTTTGATACTCCTTGTCTCCACGTTGTCTCCCTTTTGTTGCGAACTCTGAGCCGGTTCGTAACAAGTGGGGGCTCAACCTGGATCTTGAAATTGTGTTTGGGAGAAAACGTGGAGGTATGTTAAATTGAGGTACTTTGTTTGTTAGTTTGAGTTTGGTGCTCAGTACTGGTTGCTTTTGTTTGTTTGGTTTGTGTGCTGTGTTGGAGAGAGTACATTGGTTAGTTTCCAGGCCTCTGCCCAGCCTGGAAACGCTTGTTCTACTTGCTGTTGGGATGTTGGTCTGAGGAGGTGAGTGCAATCAGCTGTGTACCTCAGTGGGAGATTTGGATAGGGTAGTGAAACTTACTACCCGGAGCTATAGCCTTTTTCCCCTGATAGGCTTAGCGACGTGTTTCATTTTTGGAATATGTTGGGCATTGTTAATGTTTGTTATTTTTGTGTGGTGTCTGTGGACTGAGCAGTTGTCTCGGGAGCACATCCGTGGCTTGGTGGAATCTACCAGCGTGCTGGGGGGTTACTTCCTCGCCAGCGGGCTACAGTGCATAATTACCCACCGCAAATCTGCATGAAGACTAGGGTTGAGTTATTGTAGGTTTTGGGGAAGCTCCATTTCTCATCTCTTTTCTGTGATGCCCAGTGTGATTGTATTTTCTCTTGTTGTGATCTGGTGTGCTCAGCAGAATCGTTGGAGTGACTATGAATCGTTGGAGTGACTATGAATCGTTGGAGTGACTATGAATCGTTGGGAAATTACTGAACCATTGAGAAGTGACTATGAACCGTTGGGAGATGTTTGCTTTGTGGGCTCTTGTGCGCCCTGTTCCTGAGTGTTATGTGACTGACCATTGTTTGGTTTTGTCATGTTCTAACTTTCCTGTCTGTTCCCTCCTGGTCTTGTGTTCTCCTTTCCTCTTAAATGTTGCTTCCTGTGCGCAAAGGTTGCTGAGGTCTGGGGAGAAGGAGGTTGGCTGGGGCAAGTGGAAGGTGAACATGTAACCTCTCGTCAATTTGGGACGCAGAGGCTGGTACGTTGTTCCGGGGCCCTTGTTGGTCCCCGGTTTTATGGGGGGGTGTGTGACGACCCTCCCGCTCGGTCTGCTGTATTTTCTCTCTTTGCTCTTGTTCCTTATTAGGATGCCAGTGGGCGGAGTTGGAAGGGTCGTCAGCTTGATGGGAAACACCTGGGCTCGGGTGTGTCCCAGGATAAAGGCACCTCTTCCACAGTCATTGGGGAGACTCTCTCCATGCAGACACCTTGTTTTTGGTTGTGCTAGTTATGGTATTGAATAAATATATATTTTTGATACTCCTTGTCTCCACGTTGTCTCCCTTTTGTTGCGAACTCTGAGCCGGTTCGTAACAGCTGTTTGAGTGGGAAGTACTGGTGGTCCACCTTGGCTAAGGACATGAGGGTTTATGTTTCCTCCTGCTCGGTGTGCACCCAGTGTAAGACTCCTAGGCACCTGCCCAGAGGTAAGCTACACCCCTTACCCGTTCCACAACGGCCTTGGTCGCACCTGTCGATTGATTTTCTTACCGATCTCCCCCCCCCCTCACAGGGTAACACCACAATCCTGGTCGTTGTGGACCATTTCTCTAAGTCCTGCCGTCTCCTCCCTCTGCCCCGTCTCCCTACGGAACTACAGACTGCGGAGGCCTTGTTTACGCATGTCTTCCGGTACTATGGGGTGCCTGAGGATATAGTGTCTGATTAAGGTCCCCAGTTCACTTCGGTTTCACCCCTAGAGTAATGGGCAGGTGGAGAGAGTGAACCAGGATGTGGGTAGGTTTCTGCGGTCTTATTGCCAGGACCGGCCGGGGGAGTGGGCGGCATTTGTGCCCTGGGCCGAGAGGGCTCAGAACTCGCTCCACCACTCCTCCACTAACCTCTCCCCCTTCCAGTGCGTTCTGGGGTACCAGCCAGTTCTGGCACCTTGGCATCAGAGTCAGACCGAGAATCCTGCGGTGGACGACTGGTTCAGGCGCGCGGAGGAGACATGGGACGCTGCCCATGTTCACCTCCAGCGGGCCGTGCTGTGCCAGAAAACCAGCACAGACCATCACCGCAGTGAGGCCCTGGTGTTCGCACCGAGGGACCGGGTCTGGCTCTCTACCCGAAACCTGCCCATCTGCCTGCCCTGCCGGAAGCTGGGTCCTCGGTTTGTCCTGAGGAGACTGAACGAGGTTAGTTACAGGTTACAGCTTCCCCCCGATTACCGTATTAACCCCTCGTTCCATGTGTCTCTCCTCAGGCCAGTGGTGGCTAGCCTGCTCCAGGAGTCTGAGGTGAGGGAGGTTCCTCCTCCCCCTCTGGACATCGAGGGGGCCCCGGCGTACTCCGTTCGCTCCATACTGGATTCGAGGCGTCGGGCGAGTGGCCTTCAGTACCTCGTGGAGTGGGAGGGGTACGGACCGGAGAAGAGGTGCTGGGTCCCGGTGGAGGACGTGTTGGACCCTTCAATGCTGCAGGAGTTCCACCATCTCCGGCCGGATCGCCCTGCGCCTTGCCCCCGAGGCCGGTGTCAGCGCTCTGCTGGAGCCGTGCATCAACGGGGGGGTACTGCCACGACTTCCGCCGAGGTCGGTCCCTTTCCTTGTTCAAGCGGTGTTCGGCGGTCGACGTCACCGGTCTTCTAGCCATTGCCGATCCACCTTTTATTTTCCATTTGTTTTGTCTTGTTTTCCCGCACACCTGGTTTGCATTCCCTCATTACTTGTCTTGCATATAACCCTCTGTTTCCCCCCCCCATGTCTGTGTGTGGAATTGTTATGTCTAAATGTATGTGTACTCCAGGCTGGTTTGCGCCGGATTATTGTAACCCGTGTGTGTTTAGTTTTCAGAGTGCTGTGTTTTGTTTGCCTCAATAAAGGGCTGCGTTTGCTACCCATTTCTGCTCTCCTGCGCCTGACTTCCCTGCAGCCAGTTACGCACTCCATTACAGGGATGCTGGCCTTCTAGGCAGAGTTCCTCTGTCTAGCGTCTGTGTTCTTTTGCCCATCTTAAAACCTGTTAGGGCTAGGGGGCAGTATTTGCACGGCCGGATAAAAAACGTACCCGATTTAATCTGGTTACTACTCCTGCCCAGTAACTAGAATATGCATATAATTGTTTGATTAGGATAGAAAACACCCTAAAGTTTCTAAAACTGTTTGAATGGTGTCTGTGAGTATAACAGAACTCATATGGCAGTCAAAACCCTGAGACAAATCCTAACAGGAAACTGAAATCTGATGTGTGGATATCACTTCAAACATTTGCCATTGAAACACACAGGGGCTTGTGAATCATTTAGCACTTCCTATGGCTTCCACTAGATGTCCCCAGTCTTTACAAAGTGGTTTGAGTCTCCTATGGTAGTAACTGACCCAAAGAGAGGCTGTGGCACTTGGTCACAGGGGATGGGCCATTACCATTGTGACGTCGGCGCCCATGACTACTCTCCCTTTTTGAAACGTTTTGAAAAACAATGCAACCGTCCCAATGGAATATTATTGAAGCCCTGGTTGAAAAAGCCCCTAAAGATTTATGTTATACAACGTTTGACATGTTTGAACGAACTTAAATATATATTTTTTGCTCATTCCTGACGACAAGTCAGACGCACACTAGCCTTCGGAGCGCGCTAACACTATTGGGACATAAATTATTAACTTTTTTGAAAAAAATACATTTGTTATGGACCTGGGATGCCTAGAAGTGCCTTCTGATAAAGATAATCAAAGGTAAGGTATTATTTACAATAGCATTTTTGATGGTTGATCGTTCCAAGTTGGCTCCAACATGTATAGCCTAGACTTTTTTTCTGGGCAAACCACGTCGTTTATTGCAAAGTGTGATTTCCCAGTAAAGTTATTTTTAAATCTGGCAAAGCGATGGCATTCAAGACATGTTAATCTATAAGTCTTTGAATGACAATATTACATTTTAACAATGTTTTCGAATAGTAATTTTGTAAATTGTAGAGCTAATTCACCGGAAGCATTTGAGGGAAAATATTTTCTGAACGTCATGCGCCGATGTAAAATGCTGTTTTTATATATAAATATGAACTTTATCGAACGAAAAATGCATGTAATGTGTAACATGATATCCTAGGAGTGTCATCTGATGAAGGTTGTCAAAGGTTAGTGCTGCATTTAGCTGTGTTTTGGGTATTTGTGATGCATGCTAGTTGCTTTGAAAATGGCTGTGTGATTATTTCTGGCTGGGTACTCTGCTGACATAATCTAATGTTTTGCTTTTGCTGTAAAGCCTTTTTGAAATCGGACAACGTGGTTCGATTCAGGAGAGGTGCATCTATAAAACGGTGTAAAATAGTCATATGTTTGAGAATTTGAAGTTATAGCATTTATGAGGTTTTGCATTTAGCACGACGCGATTCCACTGGCTGTTGATTAGGGTGGGACGCAAACGTCCCACTGGCCCAGACAGGTTAATCTTTTATTTTTATTGGCCAGTCTGAGATATGGCTTTTTCTTTGCAACTCTGCCTTGAAGGCCAGCGTCCCGTAGTCGCCTCTTCACTGTTGACGTTGAGACTGGTGTTTTGTGGGTTCTGTCATGATGTTGCCCTTTTGGTGAGATTTATGACCCCCATTAATACCTTTCCCTCTTTTCTCTCTCTACTCTACAGATTGGACTCTAAGAAAGCCCTTTGTTAACATAGAGAGAGTCTGGTAACATCAAAAGGGTTGGGAACGGAACCATATTTCGGTAATCCAACCAATTGAAAATATCCGTTGGTACTTAAAGAATATGATGTAAGATTAATGTCTCAGACGACAACCATCACTGATGATAGGATGACAAACTATATCTTGGAAAGTCTACACATTCCAGTTATCAGATTCACATGGAATTGTTGTGCAATTTAAATGTTTAAATATGAAACTATTTGTGAAAATATTAAATGTAAATTTAGCTTCTAAATGAGAGAATTGTTTTCATAAGTGAACTATGTTCACTCAGTGGACCCGCCCAAGTGAACAGACATTGGTTGTGAACTACGAAACATGCCTTTCTCTCCACCACTACAAAAACCGATTGACGAAAGTCAACCTGGTGTTCCCGATGATGTGAGGACTGCTGTCCATACGTTTAAAAGGTCTAATATCAACTACAGAACTAAGCCAATCTCAGCGTGAGCTCTGGTTGACCGACTACAACCTAACGAAATTAACATTGTGTTCCCGGTGACGTGAGGACTGATGTCCATACGTTTAGAAGGGCGAATTTCAACGTGGAGGTGATGATCGACACGCTGGAATGATGGATTTTGACTATACCAGCCAGAATTTAGCATGAGCTTATAGTATGGCAACTTGGTATTAACTTCTTTGGGATAGGTGGCAGTATTTTCACGGCCGGATAAAAAAATTTACCGATATAATCTGGTTACTACTCATGCCCAGAAACCATAATATGCATATAATAGAGTGTTTTCTAAAGTTTCTAAAACTGTTTGAATGGTGTCTGTGAGTATAACAGAACTCATATGGCAGGCAAAAACCTGAGAAAAATCCATGCAGAAAGTGCCCTGTCTGACAATTTGTTGTCCTTCTGTTACATCTCTGTCAAAATTACAGCCTCTGTGCTGTAACAGGACACTTTCTAAGGCTTCCATTGGCTCTCTAAAGCCGCCAGAAAGTGGAATGGGTTGTTTGCTGTCTCTGGGCAAAGTATAGGAGCAGAGTTTATAAGTGGTCAGCCTGGGACAGTGAGACTGGAGATGCGCGGTCACAAGAACTCACCATGTTTTTCTTTCTCTCTTTGAATGAATACAACGTTGCCCGGTTGGAATATTATTGCTATTTTATAAGAAAAATAGCATAAAAATTGATTTTAAACAGCGTTTGACATGCTTCTAAGTACGGTAATGGAATATTTTGAAATTTTTGGTCACGAAATGCGGTCGCGCATTACCCTTCGGATAGTGACCTGAACGCACAAACAAAGCGGAGGTATTTGGATATAGCTATGGATTATTTGGAACCAAAACATTTGTTGTTGAAGTAGAAGTCCTGGGAGTGCATTCTGACGAAGAACAGCAAAGGTAATCCAATTTTTCTAATAGTAATTCTGAGTTTAGGTGAACCCGAAGTTGGCGGATGTCAAAATAGCTAGCCATGATGGCCAAGCTATGTACTCAGAATATTGCAAAATGTGCTTTCGCCGAAAAGCTATTTTAAAATCGGACATAGCGATTGCATAAAGGAGTTCTGTATCTATAATTCTTAAAATAATTGTTATGTATTTTGTCAACGTTTATCATGAGTAATTTAGTAAATTCACCTGAAGTTTTCAGTGGGTATGCTAGTTCTGAACATCACATGCTAATGTAAAAAGCAGTTTTTTTTTTATAAATATGAACTTGATTTAACAAAACATGCATGTCCTAGGAGTGTCATCTGATGAAGATCATCAAAGGTTAGTGCTGCATTTAGATGTGGTTTGGGTTTATGTGACATATATGCTTGCTTGGAAAATGGCTGTGTGATTATTTGTGTCTATGTACTCTCCTAACATAATCTAATGTTTTGCTTTCGCTGTAAAGTCTTTTTGAAATCGGACAATGTGGTTAGATTAACGAGAGTCTTATCTTTAAAATGGTGTAAAATAGTTAATTGTTTGAGAAAATTGAGTTGTGGTATTTTAGTTGGTTTTGTATTTTGCGCCGTGCGATGCCACTGGCTGTTGGCTAGGGCTTCCGCAGGCGGAACGGGGTTCCGCTAGCGGAACGTCTGTCCTCAACAGGTTAACTTTGAACCCATATTGACTAAAGAAGTGAAACATCCTAGACGTCGAGTTAGCAGCAGCAACTGTAAACGTGGGCAAGGAAAGACGAAAAATCTCTTCAGAAAGACAGGGTACTACAATGTATCTGTTCTACCACACGATGACGGTACTACAACGTATCTGTTCTACCACAAGACATATTCTTCAAAGGACAAGAGAGATCTCTGCTGAGCAACCCAGCCTTCCATCTACGACCAATCTATCGAAGCACAGCTCAGAGTAAATATTTATTGCATTTTCCTTTTCCAAATGGGTGGTTATTTAGAATGCATACAATTCTGTATTTACGATAGCATAGCTTCATAAGGTCTGATAGAGACCCAATCCTTTTGTTCCTCAGTCTTCTCGCGCTTTCATTCAAACCCAACCCCCTTTCTTTGTGTAACCAGCCGTCATATCAGTTCCGTCCGCTAGGGACGTTTTCTTGTATGACATAATTAGGAGTCAATGTATGATCCATCCTGTGTATATGTAATTCTGTGTGATTATTTAGGTATTTAGTAAATAAATAATTAAACCAAATGTTGTATTGCTAACTCAACTTGTTAGCCAGGGTTCATGAAAATAGCATGTCATATCACTTAATCCAGCATAGCAAAGACACGACAGTACTATTTAATGAAGCTGCCAGTTGAGGACTTGTCATATTTTTTTCCATGTGTAAAAATATTGTTTTGGACAGACAAGGAATGAGTCATAGTACAGTCACGGCTACACTGAGTGGTGTATACTTTCATGGTACTGCCATTACTGCATCTGAAATAGCTTAGCAACCTAACTGTTGTTGCCAAGACAGTATATAGGGCAAGTATACAGTACCACAGTGCTGAAAATGGCACCTGAATCTTAAAAATGTATTGGCTTAGTAGCTCAAATGGAATGACCTATGAATACAACCCAAATCAAATAGATCTTAACACAATTACGAGGGCATCAAGGCGTTTTCCAATCTTGTCCTACACTCTTAGAAATAAAGATATGGTTAGGGTGCAAATTGTTCCCTGGTGTACAAAAATATAAAAAATACACACAATGTACCTTTAGTGGTATAATGATCTCACTGGTCCTGTTCAGTACCTTTTAGGGTATATTTACCCAATATTTGGAATGTAAAAAGGTACACTCATCACACTGCGGTGAACGTACATGTCTGTTTCCCAGGGTACAAACATATTTGTGTACCCTCAATAGCCATTTTGGCACTTTAAAGGAACTAATGGCTTTGTCAGTGTGGTGGTACCCTAAAAGGAAAATTTGTACCATAATCATGATAATAGTTCCCAGCATGCTCTACTGAAGGTAGATTATTTTAAAATAGTTAATGTGTTTTTTCATATTGATTAATCTTATGTTACAAAATGATAAATAACATACATTATAAACAAATCCAATAAGTTAGTTGGATTTTTTGCAACAGTTACTGAAATGTTTGTTCAGTAACTGGCATGATGACTCCTTGCTGTCCCCAGTCCACCTGGCCATGCTGCTGCTCCAGTTCCCACTGTTCTGCCTGCAGCTACGGAACCCTGACCTGTTCACCGGACGTGCTTGTTGCACCCTCGACAACTACCATGATTATTATTATTTGACCATGCTGGTCATTTATGAACATTTTAACATCTTGACCATGTTCTGTTATAATATCCACCCGGCACAGCCAGAAGAGGACTGGCCACCCTCATAGCCTGGTTCCTCTCTAGGTTTCTTCCTAGGTTTTTGGCCTTTCTAGGGAGTTTTTCCTAGCCACCGTGCTTCTTTCACATGCATTGCTTGCTGTTTGGGGTTTTAGGCTGGGTTTCTGTACAGCACTTTGAGATTTCAGCTGATATACGAAGGGCTATATAAATAGATTTAATTTGATTTTGATTTGTTCCAGTAACTTTTAGCTCTACTGTGAGAATTGGGATCAAATCAACGCAATGTTAGCTGATTTCAATGTAACATCATGACACAAAACGAACTACTATACCTGTGCGCCATAACCAATCAGAGCTGCAATAGGACTGTATGCAAATAGAAATGGCAATATATGGATCTGTGCCCTTCTTTTTGAACTGGTCTGTGTTTAGGCTACAGTATGAGCGGTCGTGAGTAGATGTGCTTGTTTTGAGATCAAAGCGAGAGCTACACTACATTACCAAAAGGGTGGACCAAAAGTATGGACACCTGCTCGTCAAACATCTCATTCCGAAATCATGGGCATCAATATGAGTTGGTCCCCCCTTTGCTGCTATTACAGCCTCCACTCTTCTGGGAAGGCTTTCCACTAGAGGTTGGAACATTGCCGCGGGAACTTCGATTCAGCCAAAAGACCATTAGTGAGGTTGGGCACTGATGTTGGGTGATTAGGTCTGGCTCACAGTCGGTGTTCCAATTCATCCCAAAGGTGTTCGATGGGGTTGAGGTTAGGGCTCTGTGCAAGCCAATCAAGTTCTTCCATACCGATCTTGACAAACCATTTCTGTATGTACCTCACTTTGTGCACGGGGGTAATGCTGAAACAGGAAAGGGCATTCCCCAAACTGTTGCCACAAAGTTGGAAGCACAGAATTGTCTAGAATGTAATTGTGTGCTGTAGCATTAAGATTTCGCTTTATTGGAACTAAGGGGCCTAGCCCGAACCATGAAAAACAGCCCCAGACCATTATCCCTCCTCCACCAAACTTTACAGTTGGCAGTATGCATTGGGGCAGGTAGCGTTCTCCTGGCATCCGCCAAACCCAGATTCATCCGTCGGACTGCCAGATGGTGAAGCGTGATTCATCACTCCAGAGAACGTGTTTCCACTGCTCCAGATTCCAATGGTGGCGAGCTTTACACCACTCCAGCCAACGCTTGGCATTGAGCATGGTGATCTTAGGCTTGTGTGCGACTGCTCAGCCATGGAGACCCATTTCATGAAGCCAGTTTGGAACTCGGTAGTGAGTGTTGCAACAGAGGACAGAGGATTTTTTTATGTTTTGCTTGCTTCAGCACTCGGTGGTCCCGTTCTGTGAGCTTGTGTGGCCTATCACTTCGCGGCTGACCCGTTGTTGCTTCTAGACGTTTCCACTTCACAATAACAGCACTTACAGTTGAACAGGGCAGCTCTAGCAGGGCAGAAATTTGACAAACTGACTTGTTGGAAAGGTAGGATTCTATGACATTGCCACGTTGAAAGACATTGAGTTTTTCAGTAAGGCCAATCTACTGAGATTGTTTCTATGGAGATTGCATGGCTGTTTGCTCGATTGTATACACGTGCCAGCAATGTGTGTGGCTGAAATAGCCGAATCCACAAATTTGAAGGGGTGTCCACATACTTTTGGATATATTGTGTACATGATGCCACCTGTGCACATTTATTCATATTCTTTCCTAATTAGTGATGGCTCCCAAGTGGCACAGCGGTCTAAGGCACTGCATCTCAGTGATAGAGGCATCACTACAGACCCTGGTTTGATTCCAGGCTGTATCACAACCGATTGGGAGTCCCATAGGGTGTTGCACAATTGGCCCATCGTCGTTAGGGTTTGGCCAGGGTAGGCCGTCATTCTAAATAAGAATTTGTTCTTAACTGACTTGCCTAGTTAAATAATGGTTAAAAAATATATAATTATAATTATTATCCCAGTTATAGCTAATTTCTAGTCAACAATGGGGGAGTGGTTGCTTCCTACAAGATCACAAAATGTGTGCATTTCAAGCCATCTTTGAAAAGTGAGTCAGGTAAAGATTTTGAGATGGTCTTGAATAAGTTAAGTAGCCAATAGGCAGAGCGTACCATAATTTGTCTGATTCTCTGTAATAATTGTATGGGAATAATAATAATAATAACGACATTTCTTTTGTAAAGTGGTTTGTTGCATTAAACACAACATTTTCAGTCACCTCCTTGTCTGAAAGACAAGTGGATAAACAGGTTAATGTCAAGCCCTGCATGTTTTTTTCAAACGTCTCTTGGAATGTAGGTCTACATTGAACACCACACATTGGCCGCTACTGTAGGCTTAATGATAGAACAGCTATTTCCATGTTAAAATTTTAGGGGATGCATTTTTTTCCATTGTTTTTGATGTTAGGCCACTCTGGTAGGCCTATATTGTTATGTTCGTCGTAGAGATTGGACCAAGGTGCAGCGTGGTAGGTGAACATTTAACCTCTCTGGGCCAGTGGGACGTTAGCGTCCCACTCTAGTCAACAGCCAGTGGAATCGCGTGGCGCGAAATACAAATACATAAAAAATGCTATAACATATGACTATTTTACACCATTTGAAAGATAAGACTCGTAAATCCAACCACGTTGTCCGATTTCAAAAAGGCTTTACAGCGAAAGCAAAACATTAGATTATGTCAGGAGAGTACCCTGCCAAAAATAATCACACAGCCATTTTCAAAGCAAGCATATATGTCACAAAAAACAAAACCACAGCTAAATGCAGCACTAACCTTTGATGATCTTCATCAGATGACACTCCTAGGACATTATGTTATACAATACATGCATGTTTTGTTCAATCAAGTTCATATTTATATCAAAAAACTGCTTTTTACATTAGCATGTGATGTTCAGAACTAGCATACCCACCGAAAACTTCAGGTGAATTTACTAAATTACTCATGATAAACGTTGACAAAAAAACATAACAATTATTTTAAGAATTATAGATACAGAACTCCTTTATGCAAACGGTATGTTAGATTTTAAAATAGCTTTTCGGCGAAAGCACATTTTGCAATATTCTGAGTACATAGCTCAGCCATCATGGCTAGCTAGTTTGACACCCACCAAGTTTGGGACAACCTAAACTCAGAATTACTATTAGAAAAATTGGATTACCTTTGCTGTTCTTCGTCAGAATGCACTCCCAGGACTTCTACTTCAACAACAAAATGTTGTTTTGGTTCCAAATAATCCATAGTTATATCCAAATACCTCCGTTTTGTTTGTGCGTTCAGGTCACTATCCGAAGGGTAACGCGCGACCGCATTTCGTGACAATTTTTTTTCAAAATATTCCATTACCGTACTTAGAAGCATGTCAAACGCTGTTTAAAATAAATTTTTATGGTATTTTTCTCGGAAAATAGCGATAATATTCAAACCGGACAACGTTCTATTCATTCAAAGAGTGAAATAAAAAAATGGCGAAGTCTCGTGACCGCGCATCTCCAGTGTCACTGTCCCCAGGCAGGCCACTTACAAACTCTGCTGCTGTACTTTGCCCAGAGACAGGAGACACGTTATTCCACCCTCTGAGGGCTTTAGAGAGCCAATGGAAGCCTTAGAAAGTGTCACGTTACAGCACAGATGCTGTAATTTCGATAGAGATGCAACAGAAGGACTACAAATTGTCAGACAGGGCACTTCCTGCTTGGAATCTTCTCAGGGTTTTACCTGCCAAAGGAGTTCTGTTATACTCACCAGACACCATTCAAACAGTTTTAGAACCTTTAGAGTGTTTTCTATCCAGATCTACTAATAATATGCATATTCTCGTTTCTGGGCAAGAGTAGTAACCAGTTTAAATCGGGTACGTTTTTTTGTCCAGCCGTGAAAATAATGCCCCCTATCCCATTAACTTTTTTAAAATGAACACAGACAAAACAACAAAATACAAAAACGAACGTAAAGTTCTGCAGGCTATACATAATCAAGATCCCACAAACATAGGTGGGAAAAAGGCTGCCCAAGTATGATCCCCAATCAGAGACAACGATAGACAGCTGCCTGGGAGCAGGCGGAGGCAGCGAGGGAGGATCAACGGGAACCATACCCGGCAAACAAAGAAATAGAAAAACTAGAATGCCCACCCAAATCACACCCTGACCTAACCAAATAGAGAAATAAAAAGGCTCTAAGGTCAGGGCGTGACAGTACCCCCTCCAAAGGTGCGGACTCCGTCCACAAAACCTGACTCTATAGGGGAGGGTCTGGGTGGGCATCTAGCCTCGCTGGCGGCTCCGGTGCAGGACTTAGACCCCGCTCCGCTCGCGGATCCGCCATCTTCGGTGGAAACTCTGGTGCGGGGATCGTCGCCGGAAGCGCCGGAACGTGGATCGTCACCGGAGGAACCGGACCGTGGGTCGTCGCCAGAAACTCCCGACCGTGGGTTGTCGCCGGGGACTCCGGACCGTAGATTGCCGCAGAAGGTTCCAGACCGGGAACCCCCACTGGAGGCTCCGGACCGGAAACCGTCGCTGGAGGCTCCGGGCCATGGATCGTCACTGCAGGCTCCGGGCCATGGATCGTCACTGGAGGCTCCGGGCCATGGATCGTCACTGGAGGCTTCGGGCCATGGATCATCACTGGAGGCTTCATGCCATGGATCATCACTAGAGGCTTAGTACGTGGAGCCGGCACAGGATATACTGGACCGTGGAGGCGCACTGGAGGTCTGGAGCGTAGAGCTGGCACAACCCGTCCTGGCTGGATGCTCACTTTGGCCTGGCAAGTGCGGGGCACTGGCACAGGACGCACTGGGCTGTGAAGGCGCACAGGCGACACAGTGCGTAGGGCCAGCGTAGGATATCCTGGACCGAGGAGGCATACTGGAGACCAAGAGCACCGTCCTGGCTGGATGCTCACTTTCACACGGTAAGTGCGAGGAGCTGGCACCGAGCGCACCGGGCTGTGAATGCGCACTGGAGACACAGTGCGTATCACCGCATAACATGGTGCCTGAAGGGTCACACGCTCCTTAAAGCGAGTGCGGGGAGTTGGCTCTGGTCTGAAACCTGGCTCTGCCAACCACCCCGTGTGCCCCCCCAAAACCGTTGATCCTCCCTCGCTGCCTCCGCCTGCTCCCATGGAAAGCGATCCATTCCTGCCTGGATCTCTTCCCACGTCCAGGATCCCTTTCCGTCCAAGATATCCTCCCATATCCAGGATGTCTGCTCTTCCTGACCACGCTGCTTGGTCCATTTGTGGTGGGATCTTCTGTTACGTTCATCGTAAAGATTGGACCAAGGTGCAGCGTGGTAGGCGAACATTTAACTTTATTAAAATGAATACCGACAAAACGACAAAATACAAAAATGAACGTAAAGTTCTGCAGGCTATACAAAATCAAGATCCCACAAACATAGGTGGGAGAAACGCTGCACAAGTATGATCCCCAATCGGAGACAACGATAGACAGCTGCCTCTGATTGGGAACCATACCCGGCAAACAAAGAAATAGAAAAACTAGAATGCCCACCCAAATCACACCCTGACCTAACCAAATAGAGAAATAAAAAGGCTCTCTAAGGTCAGGGTGTGACATATATTATGATCAAATACCCACAGTAGCCTACTTGGACACTGTTAAAACTGTCATTTAAAGCGGGTACAGCCTCAGTGTTCACAGTAAAAGAGTGGCGGAAGTTGAACAGAATTTTCACAACCTTCTAATTTGCGCTCAGCAGACCTTTTGAAGGAACATTGGTTGTGGGTGAATGAAAATTCCAACTGCTGGATATCCTAACTCTGGCTGAATTCCAATAGGAACTAAACATGACATTGCAAGCCAGCATAATGTCACTTTTAGGTAGGGTTGCAAAATTCTGGTAACTTCCCCAAAATTCCCAGGTTTTCCAGAAATCCTGGTTGGAAGATTCCTGGAAATGGGAGGGAATTAGCAGGAAATCTGAACATTTACTTAAATTGTTCAACCCTACTTTCAGGCCTGATGTGGCATGTAAAACCATGAGTTTAAGGTCACTGTATTAGGGTAAATCTAGGCCTTACAATTACACCTTATGAGATGTGATTCATTGTCATAAATGGATAAACCTGATGTTAACATTTGCCAAGTCACTCACTTACTGAAGGACAAAAATTAATCAACCATATCTCTGTCCATAACAAACAGTCATGGGTGGTAACTCTACAACTCAAAAAGGCAATGCACGCTGTGCAATTATATTGGAGGTGTGGTTTAGAGGGGGCGTGGCTTTCAGTTATTTATTTTCGGCCACCCATGAGTGGAAGTGTTGTACCAATTTAACTGATCTATGGTAGAGGTAAATTTATAGCACAGAAGATACACATAGCTTTGTCACAGTGGTGGTACCCTAAAAGATAAAATGGAAGTTGAAGTCGGAAGTTTATTTACACATTAGCCAAATACGTTTAAAATCAGTTTTGCACAATTCCTGACATTTAATTCTAGTAAAATTTCCTGTTATAGGTCAGCTAGGATCATCACTTTATTTTTAGAAGGTGAAATGTCAGAATAATATTAGAGACAATGATTTCTTTCAGCTTTTATTTATTTCATCACATTCCCAGTGGGTCAGAAGTTTACATACACTCAATTAGTATGTGTTAGCATTGCCTTTAAATTGTTTAACTTGGGTCAAATGTTGTGGGTTGTCTTCCACAAGCTCCCCACAATAAGTTGGGTCAATTTTGGCCCATTCCTCCTGACAGAGCTGGTGTAACTGAATCAGGTTTGTAGGCCTCCATGCTCGCAAACACTTTTCAATTCTGCCCACACATTTTCTATAGCATTGAGGTCAGGGCTTTGTGATAGCCACTCCAATACCGTGACTTTGTTGTCCTTAAGCCATTTTGCCACAACTTTGGAAGTATGCTTGGGGTCATTGTCCAATTGGAAGACCCATTTGCGACCGAGCTTTAACTTCCTGACTGATGTCTTGAGATGTTGCTTCAATATAGCCACAATTTTCATTTCTCATGATGCCATCTATTTTGTGAAGTGCACCAGTCCCTCCTGCAACAAGCACCCCAACAACATGATGCTGCCACCCCCGTGTTTCACGGTTGGGATGGTGATCTTCAGCTTGCAAGCCTCCCCCTTTTTCCTCCAAACATAACGATGGTCATTATGGCCAAACAGTTCTATTTTTGTTTCATCAGACCAGAGGATATTTCTCCAAAAAGTACGATCTGTGTCCCCATGTGCAGTTGCAAACGGCTTTTTTTATGGCAGTGTTGGATCAGTAGCTTCTTCCTTGATGACCGGGCATTCAGGTTATGTTGATATAGGACTCGTTTTACTGTGGAAATAGAAACTTTTGTACCCGTTTCCTCCAGCATCTTCACGAGGGCCTTTGCTGTTGTTCTGGAATTGATTTGCACTTTTCGCACCCAAGTAAGTTCATCTCTAGAAGACAAAACGTGTCTCCTTCCTGAGCGGTATGACGGCTGCGTGGTCACATGGTGTTTATACTTGCGTACTATTGTTTGTACAGATGAACGTGGTACCTTCAGGCATTTGGAAATTGCTCCCAAGGATGAACCAGACTTGTGGAGGTCTACATTCTTTTTTCTGAGGTCTTGGCTGATTTCTTTTGATTTTCCCATGATGTCAATCAAGCAAAGGGGCACTGAGTTTGAAGGTAGGCCTTGAAATACTTCCACAGATTCCTCCAATTGACTCAAATTATGTGAATTAGCCTATCAGAAGCTTCTAAAGCCATGACGTCATTTTCCGGAATTTTACAAGCTGTTTGAAGGCTTAGTCAACTTCATGTATGTAAACTTTTAACCCACTGGAATTGTGATACAGGGAATTAAGAGTGAAATAATCTGTCTGTAAACAATTTTATTGGAACAATTACTTGTGTCATGCACAAAGTAAATGTCCTAAACGACTTGCCAAAACTATAGTTTGTTAACAAGAAATTTGTGGATTGGTTGAAAAACAGGTTTTAATGACTCCAACCTAAGTGTGTGTAAACTTCTGACTTCAACTGTATCTTTATTCCGCATTTTTGTATCTGTGGAAAGGTATTATATGAGTGCAATTATGTACCTATAACTAAATGTTCAAAGGATGTATCTTATTGGCTACCACTACAGTGACAAGTGTTTGTGCCCCTTTAAGAAGGGCTGGCTCCAGGCATAAGTGACATAATCATTCGCTTCGGGCCCCTCGACCCCAACGTTTTATTTTTTGGAACTCAGTCAGGGTGTCGACTTACTTTTGAGAGTAAGAATAGTAAAATACAAGAGGTACAATTTCAAAATTAGGTTGTGCATGAGCAGTTTCTCTTGTTATGTCAGTCACTCAATTAGTTGACAATTAGCCATGTCAATGTTTAGATTGGTAGTTAGTCTAGCCAGTCATTCTCAAACTGATATCATTAATGTGGCATAAGTCATGGCAGAATGCTTTAAATGCCCCCCCCAGAAGGCAATGTCACTCCAATTCCGATGTAATTCCTGTTCTATATTGAGATTCTCATTGAGGTTCCACCTCCGAAGAATGACGCAGGCTGCTAATACATATTCACGAATTGGGGGTGGGAACATTGTGGTGATTTTCACATGGAATGGCGAAATAACAAGTAGGGCACTGTCAGTGTAGCTAGCTAGCATGCTAACCTTATCTAGCTAGCTAATGTTATCTGTTGTTGCTACACTGTATTCAAAAGAATAGCCAACTGGCTAGGCTATGGCTTGTTTTGTCGAATGCATTCAGGGAAACCTCGGCACAGATGGATAGGGGAAACCCGTATCTTTGACTTTGCCATCGATAAGTTTTTGTACGTTCCATAAATTGTGGCCATGAATCCGCTAGGTTCGGGACGATACCAGTTTCGCAATTCTCGTTAGTGTCGTTGCAAGGAAACAAAATGTAAATTCTTTCGTCAACCACATTAATGTTGGAAACAAACATAATTATGTTGTCATCCAGAGTCACATTTATACATTTTCCTAGCTATAGCACACACTATTTTACATACAGCAGATTTTTAAAGGACTAAAGAGTTTGACTGCTTCGTGTTTTCATTTTTGCCATGGAAAACATATTGCAATACAGGTATTGTCACACCCTAGAATTCCGCCATTGAAATAGAAAGAATAAGATGAAGCTCCGGGAATACGGATAGCCTAACTATTTAACGGTTTTGATTAGAGACTAGTTTTTCTACATTGTAATGGACACGGTGCAACCTTTGGTAGGCTGCTGGCAGGCCATATTTAGCTGTGCAACCGCAATGCCAAGTCAACCTGTGCTCATGCCATGGTTCTCACAGCTAGTGGGAAGTAAAATTATAGGCTACAATGACTTTGCTCATGATGTACTCCGCAAATTATATGTAACACCCTGAGCGCATCAGACACGAAACCAAACACCAATACAAATGTAACAGCAGCACAAAATAGATTAACACGTTTGTGGATTTTTCTTTTGCGTGTGCTTTTTCATTATAGGATAGGCACTTGTGTTTTCTAGCTGCACCAATCAAAGCAGTGGAGTGTGGTCAAAACCATTTATCTTGGGGCGATGAGGGACCGGGGTTCCAAAATGTAATAATATCATAATTTATGATAAGTCTGTATAAAAATATATATCTATCTAAAAAATAAGTACAACTTGACAAATGATCCAATGGATTCTGATCATTTGCTGGTAAAAAAGGGGAGGTGCAAAAACACAAGTTTGCACCCCTTATTTTAATTTGCTCCATGGCTCAGGTGGCCAAAAAGCTGTTTGGCTCAGCTCAGTCACGACTCACAAAGAGGAAGAACTTTGCATGTGTCTCTGATTAATAAACAATCCCATGCTAGTGGGTGGGAACATTCAAATAAAACCCAGCCCGGAAAAGAAACGTAGACTGAAAGGTATTAGCATGTCCTATCATAGTGGAAACACACGGCATTGGCACAGAAAATATCAACATTTGTTGTAAAATTGCACCATTTTCTCTCCACCCCATGGCAAAATGTGTAGAATTGCACTAGATTGACTTCAAAACTTTTTCTCTCCACTGTAAACAGAGGTCACTAAAACATTTTGCCAGAAGTGGGAGGCCCCCCAACCAAATCTCACTTAGGGCCACCAAAAGGCTAGAACCCTGCCTTTAAGAACAAATGTAGACCTTTCTTTTTTAGAGTACAGAACTAGTAGACTATCTTTTTGATCTCAAACCATGTGATGCTGAAGGCAAAGTCCCACCAAAAGGTGACATTCTCTTGGACAGTGTCAATATAAAAAAATCCTTTAAATAAAGATCTTATTTTTACCATACTGTCACGGTTGTCGTCTGGAATGGAGGACCAAAACGCAGCAGGAATGTGGATGCTCATCTTGTATTTTAACCAAGAAAACACCAAAATAACAAAAGCAGAACGAACGATCAACAAAACAGTCTTGTCATGCATAGACACGCAAAACAAGAGACAATCTCCCACAAACACTAAACCAAACACATACCCATATATAGGACTCTCAATCAGAGGCAACGAGAAAGCACCTGCCTCCAATTGAGAGTCCAAACCCCCATTAACCTAAACATAGAAATACAACTAACTAGACTAAACATAGAAATACGTTAACATAGAACAGTGCCCAAAAACCCCGGAATACATAAATCAAATACCCTTCTACAAAACCACCACCCCGAACCACATAAAACAAATACCCTCTGCCACGTCCTGACCAAACTACAATAACAAATAACCCTTATACTGGTCAGGACGTGACACATACATCACTTTTACATGTGCTAATAAATGGTAGGGAAGTTATCACACTAAAAAGGAACAGGCTGTAGGCATCACAGATAATGCCTTCATTAGAAAGAGATACTGTATATATATTTTAATCTACACTCATCTGTCAGTGCCCAACAGAGGGGACAGGGTCAACCTAAGGGAGTGTGGGTGAACATTAAACATTATTACAATTTACCTTGTTGCTCCCTGGTGTTTGAAGTCCATTTTCCTTGTCGGGGGATTCTTGGCGTGCAGGACTGGACATTACAAAGCTGAGGTTACCACACCTCCCTGCTTTTGTAGAATGCCCCAATGAGGATACATTGTCCTCGGGGCAGAAGGGGTGATTCATTCAGGCCACTTTAACTAAACTGTATCTCTGACCAGACCATTCTTTACCTGACCTCCACCTCTATATGGAAATAAACTAAAGCTATGTATCTATCTCTTTGACATGCTCCAATTTGTGTGTTATGTTGATACAAAATGTTAGAAAAATGTGTGGTTTTCCAGTTGTAGGAATAGGATTTGTTAAAAGCTTGTGAAGAGGGAAAGAGAATGAGATAGGAGCCCAACACATAGAGAGTGACAATTAAATGTATGTTTTTTTGTGGTTATGTGTTCAAGGTTCTACCATTGTGTGCTGTTTGATTTGGAGTTCCTGGCACCAAGCCAAGGGATTTTTTTTCTGGGTAATGAGTGAAGCTCAACTCTCTATTTGAGGATGCCAAGACTACAAGTTGGTAGTATTTTTTTCTGTCTGTCTGGCAGCAAAGCCAACTCCCTGCTCTGCCCTACTACCCTATATAAAGAGAAAGAGAAAGAAAAAGAGAGAGAAAGAGAGAGAAACAGAGACACATAGACAGACATATACAGTGCATTCAGAAAGTATTCAGACCCCTTGACTTTTTCCACTTTGTTACATTACAGCCTTATTCTAGAATGGATTAAATCGTTTTTTCCCCCTCATCAATCTACACCCCATAATGACAAAGCAAAAAAAAACAGGTTAAGACATTTCTGCTATTGTAATCATAAATAAACTGAAATATCACATTTACATAAGTATTCAGACTCTTTACTCAGTACTTTATTGAAGCACCTTTGGCAGCGATTACAGCCTCGAGTCTTCTTGGGTATGACGCTACAAGCTTGGCGCATCTATATATGGGGAGTTTATTTTCTGCAGATAGCTAACTAGCATGCTAGCATCCAATAACACACAGTTAGCACCAATACTTGGTTACAACAAACTACCAATGGATCATTCGTGCCCGTGTCTAGTTCCTTTCATAACGCAGAAGTAATTAAACGTTGACTAGCTAACACAAAGTCAGTCCTGCTAGCTACACAAGTGGACTACACATCTCGAATGTTCAGAAAGTTAAGCTTACGTTGCAAAAATCTTATTGACTAAAAATGATACAGTACTGCTGGCTGGTAGAGTTGGCCAGCTAGCATTGGCTGCGTTGTAGTTTACGGGTATGCTGGATAAGGACCCGAGCTAAGGGAATTGGGATGACTTTGTAGTGCCTGTCCCGAACGGCTCATTAATGTAAATGGGCATATTGAAAGACACTGTCAGAAGTGATATAATTTTGTAAATGTTATATTGTGATATTGTTTTATAAAAAACATGTTGCAATGAGTATGTTTAGTTGAATGGAAAATGTAGGTTTGAATAGGTAATTGCTTAATTAATTAGTGTTTAATTGTTCTGAGGGGAGGGGCTACCCCTACAAAAGGAGCCTCTCTTTCAGTTCATCGAGAGGCATTTTGGATTGAGCTGTGGATGGGGCAGCATTGTTTTTAGCTGTCCCATAAGGCATACGTTTGATGACAGTACTGTTGTTTTTGTTCCGGAATCACTATGTAAATAAACACCCTTGCACAGAAGAACTTTTGCGGCTCCGCCATCTTTTTGTTTTGATAGAGGTTAGGTTATCCAGTTTAGCCTCCTGCCTACTCTACGTGACAATCAGACCAGATACTCTTGTTTCTCAAGGTCTGAGAGTCCTTTAGGTGCCTTTTGGCAAATTCAAAGTGGGCTGTCTTTTACTGAGGAGTTGCTTCTGTCTGACCACTCTACCATAAAGGCCTGATTGTTGAAGTGCTGCAGAGATGGTTGTCCTTCTGGAAGGTTCTCCCATCTCCACAGAGGAACTCTGGACCTCTGTCAGAGTGACCATCAGGTTCTTGGTCACCTTCCAAGACTGTATGTTTAGCATTGGTATTGCTATCATTTTATGATACGGATTTAAATTGAAAAAAATTGAAAAATTGTATCACATTACATTTTTTGTCATCTTTGAATATGTTTTAGTTCTCCCCTGATTGCTCAGTTTGGCCAGGTGGCCAGCTCTAGGAAGTCTTGGTGGTTCCAAACTTCTTCCATTTAAGAATGATGGAGGGCATAGTGTTCTTCAGGACCTTCAATGTTGCAGAAATGTTTGGGTACCCTTCCCCAGATCTGTGACTTGACACTGTCTCTGGGCTCTACGGACAATTCCTTTGACCTCATGGCTTGGTTTTTGCTCTGACATGCACTGTCAACTGTGGGACCTTATATAGACAGGTGTGTGTCTTTCCAAATCATGTCCAATCAATTTAATTTACCACAGGTGGACTCCAATCAAATTGTAGAGCCATCTCAAGGATGATCAATGGAAACAAGATGCACCTCAGCTAAATTTCAAGTCTCATAGCAGAGGGAAATACCTATGTAAATAAGGTATTTCTGTTTTAGTTTTTTATACATTTGCAAAAATTTCAAAAAAATAGTTTTTGCTTTGTCATTATGGGGTCCACAAATATAAATCACTTTCCACAAATGTAAATCGTTTTCCACAAATGTAAATCGCTATCCACAAATGCAAATCACTATCCACAAACAAACAACTTTTGATTTGTATTTGTAAATCGAGGGCCTTAAGTAAGATGACTGCCATAAAGATTTGCACATATGAGAGATATGCACAAACATGACAGATATGGCAAACCTGCAACTCCATATTTAGAAGTGCTTAGGTCACCTGACCTGTTCTCACGCGTAGACAAGAAGTTCTCACACAAAGAAAAAAAGTTATCACGATAGAAAGCGATTTGTATTCATTGAAAAAAGGTTTGTACCCATAGAAAGCGATTTCTATAAATCGCTGACAGCCTCTCGTTCGGCCATGTTGATGCCTGCCATTCAAGGCTGCAGAAATTATAGTATGTGTAACCATAGTATGTCCAACATAAATAATTGAAACCCTAGCCCTAGATGAATCCATACTTGCAACACTATTGCGGTGTACACCCCCGTTCATCACCCAAATAGTTGAATTAGCTGGCCAGTCTGATACCACCACTAAATGTGAAGGATATGTCATGCATTGTGAGTGATTATAATCCATCCTCTGACTCATGTTGCACAGACGATTAGCATTAAGGAGACATAAGTATTCCTTAGGCCTCTAACCGTTTCCCCAGGAGAGGCATGCAAAAGGTAGAGGGGGGGGTGTTGGATATGGGATCAGACTTTGTCACAGTATTGCTTCCGTTCCTCTCCTCACCCCAAACTGGGCAAGTCACCCTCGAAGCATCGTTACCCATCGCTCCACAAAAGCCGCAGCCCTTGCAGAGCAAGGGAAACACCTACTTCAAGATCTAAGAGTGAGTGACATCACCGATTGAAACGCTATTAGCATGCACCGCTAACTAGATAGCCATTTCTCACTGGTTACACTCACCCCCTTCTTTCCGCAGCAACCAGTGATCCGGGTCAACAGCATCAATGGGATCAACTTTTATGAGATCACCTTTTTTTCTACGACTACAAATTACTTTCTACGCGTGAGAACTTTTCTTTTTTTATACGACTACAAATCGCTTTCTACCGTGATAACTTTTTTCTATGTGTGAGAACTTCTTATCTACGAGTGAGAACTTCTGGTCTTTTTCTTGTCATCAAATCCCTGCCAAAAGTCAGGTGACAACTCCAAATATGGAGTTGCAGGTTTGCCATATCTGTCATGTGCAAATCTTTATGGCAGTCATTCTACTTAAGGCCCTCGATTTACAAACACAAATCAAAAGGTGTTTGTTTGTGGATAGTGAATTGCATTTGTGGATAGCGATTTACATTTGTGGACTGGTGATTTAAATTTCTGGATTGGTGATTTACATTTGTGGAAAGTTATTTACATTTGTGGATTGGTGATTTACATTTGTGGAAATTGATTTATATTTGTGGATTGGCGATTTATATTTGCGGATACATTTGGCATGATATTGATCCCATACTAACGTATCAAAATGTGGAAAAAGGGAAGGGGTCTGAATACTTTCCGAATGCACTGTATAGAGAGAAAGAGACTTGGGTTGCAGTTATCTTCTCCTCTATTTAGCCAGTCATCTCCCTATCCCAGTACAGAACACAGCCGAAACCACCACCCTTGTTTGCACAGTGAATCCAGCAGTGAAGCCATATGAATGGGATAATGATGTGAGTATACAATCTCAGACCTACCATAATTATGCCCCATTATGTGCCCAGCCCACAGATAAGGTATTTATACCAAAGAATGCCCTCATAACTCGTCTATGTAATAATGATATATCATTCATGTGTCGTGTCGTATTTGGAGAACTGTGGTATTATGTTGAACCACAATCTCCTTTGGGCTCCAAGAGAGGGCAATGTGAATGAAAGGCTAAGATCAGCAGCAGGGAGAGGCAGAGGAACAAGGCCTGCAAACTAGAGTTCTGATTTTCCTCCAGTTTGAAGTTGCTCATATACTGTACGCACAAATGTAGTATCATCTTACTCTCCCTAAAACCTTACTAGCTTAATTTTTAAAGTATTGCTTCTCATGACTGACTCTGTATGCTGATCTACAAAAAAATTTGACAGACAGTGTTATTTTCTGTTAGATCAGGCCTTGGCAAAGGCTGGCCCGGGGGCCGTATGCGGCCCGCGACCTGATTCAATACGGCCCGCGGAATCATGCTCAGATCACATAAAGAATTTGTGATAGTAAAGTTTTGAAAAACGTATTTGTTATCCAAATTAAAAGCCCAATGAATACTCGCGTTTGTGTAATGATTTAACTCCCACAGCTTGTGAGACATTTATTTTGAAGGCACGTATAAATAACAACTGCACGAGGACAGACATTGACTGACAGGCTGACACATATCACAGTTACAAATAGTAGCTAGCTAGAAATTGCACAAAAATGTGTTTTTCAAAGTTAAAAAAAAAGGAAAGTACAGTTGTGGCCAAAAGTTTTGAGAATTTTGAGTTTTGAGTTTACTGCTTCAGTGTCTTTAGATATTTTTATCAGATACTATGGAATACTGAAGTATAATTAGAAGCATGTCATAAGTGTAAAATGCTTTTATTGACAATTACATGAAGTTGATGCATAGAGTCAATATTTGCAGTGTTGACCCTTCTTTTTCAAGACCTCTGCAATTCGCCCTGGCATGCTGTCAATTAACTTCTGGGCCACATCCTGACTGATGGCAGCCCATTATTGCATAACCAATGCTTGGAGTTTGTCAGAATTTGTGGGTTTTTGTTTGTCCACCCGCCTCTTGAGGATTGACCACAAGTTCTCAATGGGATTAAGGTCTGGGGAGTTTCCTGGCCATGGACCCAAAATATTGATGTTTTGTTCCCCGAGCCACTTAGTTATCACTTTTGCCTTATGGCAAGGTGCTCCATCATGCTGGAAAAGGCATTGTTCATCACCAAACTGTTCCTGGATGGTTGGGAGAAGTTGCTCTCGGAGGATGTGTTGGTACCATTCTTTATTCATGGCTGTGTTCTTAAGCAAAATTGTGAGTGAGCCCACTCCCCTGGCTGAGAAGCAACCCCACACATTAATGGTCTCAGGATGCTTTACTGTTGGCATGACACAGGACTGATGGTAGCGCTCACCTTGTCTTCTCTGGACAAGCTTTTTTCCGGATGCCCCAAACAA
Source organism: Salmo trutta (assembly GCF_901001165.1). Taxonomy (NCBI): domain Eukaryota; kingdom Metazoa; phylum Chordata; class Actinopteri; order Salmoniformes; family Salmonidae; genus Salmo; species Salmo trutta. The sequence goes on along the minus strand of NC_042996.1, from coordinate 25,403,144 downwards.
TCGGAAAAGGGATTCATCAGAGAAAATGACTTTACCCCAGTCCTCAGCAGTCCAATCCCTGTACCTTTGGTAGAATATCAGTCTGTCCCTGATGTTTTTCCTGGAGATAAGTGGCTTCTTTGCTGCCCTTCTTGACACCAGGCCATCCTCCAAAAGTTTTCACCTCACTGTGCGTGCAGATGCACTCACACCTGCCTGCTGCCATTCCTGAGCAAGCTCTGTACTGGTGGTGCCCCGATCCCACAGCTGAATCAACTTTAGAAGACGGTCCTGGTGCTTGTTGGACTTTCTTGGGCGCCCTGAAGCCTTCTTCACAACAATTGAACCACTCTCCTTGAAGTTCTTGATGATCCGATAAATGGTTGATTTAGGTGCAATCTTACTGACAGCAATATCCTTGCCTGTGAAGCCCTTTTTGTGCAAAGCAATGATGACGGCACGTGTTTCCTTGCAGGTAACCATGGCTGACAGAGGAAGAAAAATTATTCCAAGCACCACCCTCCTTTTGAAGCTTCCAGTCTGTTATTCAAACTCGATCAGCATGACAGAGTGATCTCCAGCCTTGTCCTCGTCAACACTCACACCTGTGTTAACAAGAGAATCACTGACATGATGTCAGCTGGTCCTTTTGTGGCAGGGCTGAAATGCAGTGGAAATGTTTTGGGGGGATTCAGTTAATTTGCATGGCAAAGAGGGTCTTTGCAATTAATTTCAATTCATCTGATCACTCTTCATAACATTCTGGAGTATATGCAAATTGCCATCATACAAACTGAGGCAGCAGACTTTGTGAAAATGTATATTTGTGTCATTCTCAAAACTTTTGGCCACGACTGTAGACAATGAATGTAAAGAGTTCCAGCAAGAGTGGACATCGAAATATTTATTTATTGAGGTATCAGGGAAAGCTATGTGCTTAGTGTGCAGAGAGCATCACTGTCTTGAAAGACTACAACTTGTCCCGACACTTCCAGACAAAGCATGCAGAGAAATATAGGAATATGTCTTCTGAGCAGATGGCAAGTGCATCGAAAGAGTTGCTTTCTCAGTTGCAAAAGCAGCAGGGACTTTTCACAAAACTGCATTCAGAAAACGACGGAATTGCGAGAGCTAGCTATGTACTGTCCCACAACATTGCTAAACATAGAAAGCCGTTCACTGAGGGCGAATTCATTAAAGAATGTTTAACTGACTCTGGAGCAATACTTTGCCCCGACAAGAAAGAGCTGTTTGAAAATGTTTCCTTGTCAAGATGAACAGTGTTGAAGACATCGCAGTGTTGACGACATCGCAGAGAATATGGAACAACAGTTGAAAGACAAGGTAAAGGACTTCACTTATTTCTCCTTGGCCCTGGATGAGAGCAGTGAGGTACGTGACACGGCGCAGTTGTTGATATTCTTACGAGGCATAACTCCAGACTTTGAAATTACAGAGGAGCTTGCTTCAGTGCAGTCAATGAAGAGCACAACTACAGGGAAACATTTATTGTATGAGGTTAATAAGTGTGTGGCAAAGCTGGGGCTGAATTTTGAAAAGTTATCCAGCACTGATGGGTGCCCAAACATGACAGGAAAAAACGTTGGTCTTTTGAAAAGGATACAAGATTATGTAGCTGAGCTGAACCGAGATCAGAAAATGATTTTCCTGCACTGCATTATTCATCAGGAGGTGCTCTGTAAATGTGTTCTGAAAATGAGCCATGTTGTGGATACAGTCACTAAAGTGGTGAACTTCATAAGAGCTAAATCTTTAAACCACAGGCAGTTTGTCTCACTGTTGGAAGAGACAGAGTCGGGTCATGCAGATCTCCCCTACCACACAAATGTGAGATGGCTGAGTTTGGGGAAGGTGCTTTAAAGGGTGTGGGACCTGAAGTCAGAGATTGCTGAGTTTTTGCAAATGAAAGGAAAATATGTGGATTTCCTTCAACTGCAAGATAAAGAATGGTTGGCTGATTTTGCCTTCACCGTGGACATCATGAATGAACTGAATTCCAAACTACAAGGAAGGGCCTTTTTTGCACATCAGATGTACAGCCTTGTTACTCCTCCTGACCCGCCAAGTAGAAGCCAACAATCTCACACACCTTCCGACACTACTAGTCTGTTCCCGATCAGATGACCAGCGGGATTAGTATACATTGCTGCTGCATGCTTTGAACGGTGAGTTTTCTCATCGTTTTGAGGATTTCAAAGTGTTGGAAAATGACATGCTGTTGGTTTCCTCTCCTTTCACCTTCAATGTGGATAATGCTCCCACTGACCTGCAACTTGAGTTTATTGATCTTCAGTATGATGCAGTGATTGGAGAACTATTCAAAACAATGTCACTGACGAGATTCTATGCATCTCTTGATGAACAAAACTTTCCAAAGATTAGGAGTCATTCTCAAAAGATGTTTGTACTGTTTGGGTCAACCTATGTATGTGAACAGACATTTTCAGTGATGAAATATAACAAGTCGAAGCACAGATAATCTCTTACTGACACTCACCTCTCAGCAATCCTGCGCATAGCGACATCAGAAACTATACCTGACTTCACTGCTCTAGTCAATGCCTGTCAGAGACATCACTCCTCACACTGAGTAGTTTAAATGTAATGTTGAGCTCTCTCTCTTTCTTGTATTTTTGTGCGTACCCGTTAACAAGAGTTCTGTCCGTGGTGCTGAATGTACTTTTCCTCTGTGTAGTTCATTGCATGTTTAATAATGAAAAAACCTACCAAAAGGAGAACATGGATGTGGTTTATTTCTGTGCATGTTAAAAAAGTAAAATAAATAGCATATCTGGACGTGATTTACAGTAGATATATCTGTTAACAAAGTCATACACATGATGTAAAATCCTGTAATATGATTCTGTCCTGCGATGGCAAAAATATATTCTAATATGGCCCTCCATGGAAAATAATTGCCCAGGCCTGTGTTTCCTTTTCTCTCATACACACACACAGGTGAGGTTTGATGTGTGACTGGTGCCCCATCTGATGTGGAAAATGCAAACAGAGGTATGTGTCTTGCCTTGTGTGGAAGAGTTAACAGACTGTTGATGCTGAAAGAAATGTAAAGGTGAAGTCTGTAAGATTTACAACTGGTCAATGATCAGTTAAACAATTTAAATATTCTATACCCCTTTATTTTAATCCAGCTTCAATGTTTTACATACTGTAGGCAGGAACAACTCCATCTCCTCTGTGCCAGTGTATAGTTTCTTGTGCATGTGTATAGTTGCCTCATGCCTGCTATCACCCTGATTACACTTAAATCATCCCCTGGTTTTTACTCCTCCTACTGCACCACAATCTTGCCCTCAACGTGATTTCACCAATTTATCCAGCCTCAGAATGTTATCCATAATGTCCATACTAGAGGGCACGTTTCTCCCTCCTCAGTTCATCACCACACTTCTCCAGATTCTTATCTACTAAACGCATTATCAATTTCTGCCGTTCAGTGGTACATGCATACTAAACTAAAGGTCGTGACTGCTGTTGGGCTGAAACACAGACTCAGGATTGTGCCTTTAAACATTCTCTCTGCAGGCCCTTGTATCATAGATCGGACACACATTGACCTTCTAGCACTTGGCCCCTGATTGGGCCATGGCCTGCCATCACACCCCAAGGAAGAACAATCACACAGATTAGACAAGGTTAGTTTGACATCCCTCTGACCTCTGAACTGGGATATTCCCTGTAGCCACACACCTGTCCTGCAGTCGGACATTCCACTCAGGAACCTAACAGAATAGAGAGTGATTCTTCTTTAGAATCAGGGGAGTTCTACTTTGAAATGGTGGGTGGTCCTGTGTAGCTCAGTTGGTAGAGCATGGCACTTGCAATGCCAGGATTATGGGTTCGATTCCTGGGGTCACCCATACACAAAATGTATGCGCTCATGACTAAGTCTTATTTAAAATGAAAATAACTTGTTCTTAACTGACTTGCCTAGTTAAATAAAAAATACAAAAGTTGCCTTGGATAAAAGCATCTGCTGAATGGCATATATTACATTCCAGAACCACATAGAGAAATGTGCAGAAATACAGAAAGTTAGACAAAAAAAAGCAGTGCTTCCCAATCCTCTTTGGGGGACCCAAAGTGGTGCACATTTTTGTTTTTTACTTAGCACTACACACCTGATTCCTCTAAGCAAAGGTTTTAAGATGAGTTTATTAGTGGAATGAGGTGTATAGTGCTGGAGAATAAACGAAAAGGTGCACCACTTTGGGTCCCCAGAACCAGGATTAACACTAGACTAAATTATGATATATGGTTGTCTTTAGATCAGAGAGGTAAGTACATGTTGGAATCAGAAGAGTAACGGTAACTGTGAAGTGAGGAGTGACACTGAGAGAAAACCCATACAGTACGATGCCATGACTAAAAACTATATGTGTGTGATTCTGCAATACCAAGAGGGCACCATCTATTGTTTACTAATCCCATAGAACGCTCTGTGTGCCTTGGGCAATAATATCATAGCCAGTCAGAGTGTTTTCTCTACATTGTGAAAGGCAGGCACACAGCAAGTGAGATTGAGTTACTGTGCTGCCTCTCTCTGGCGGTGCGTGCCATCCTCCAGCTGGTTGTGCACTGATGTATGAGGCAAACAGACATGCCCCCTAGTTATTAGCAGGCTCTGGTCACCTCAGCAGTTGATTGATTTTTCAAACCATATTGATTTTTCTCCTCTCTTTCTCTCTTTTTCTTTTTCCCTGCTGAGCACAACTATGTCATCAACCCCCTCGGGGCAAGATGAAACAAATCAAAGACGTGATACACTAGGGGGTGAGGAAGGGAGAGACAGAGGGGAGGAAGGGGGAGACGATGGGAGGGAGGGGGGTAACAGAGTGGGGTTGAACATACGAGCCCAGCACAACATGCTCACTTGCTCTGAGCAAATCAAAAACACGCATGCTGCACTCCATCCAGTGTGTCTATGAGTTCACACAGCAAGACGCCATGTGTCAAGGAGCCAATATGTACAAAAATTCCACATTGGCACGTCCCCTTGTTTATATCCTGCACTGAAGCTGGACACGTTTTGGCCTAACCTGGGCTGAGGGAGTCTTAGCCAGGGCCTCAATTTCCCTCCCACTGACTCCCACTCACTCACTCACTGACAGACCTGGGTTCAAATACTAATTTAAATAATTTCAAACACTTTATTGGTGCTTGACTGAGCTTGCCTGTTGCAATGGAACGAATAGAAAAGTCCCAGATGTATACTCACAGACACCATTCAAACAGTTTTAAAAACTTTAGGGTGTTTTCTATCGAAATCAAACAATGATATGCATATTCTAGTTTCTGGGCAGGAGTACTAACCAGATTAAATCGGGTACGTTTTTTATCCGGCCGTGAAAATACTGCCCCCTATCCTAAACAGGTTAAACAACACAATGTAACTCCAAGTCAATCACACTTCTGTGAAATCAAACTGTCCACTTAGGAAGCAACACTGATTGACAATAAATTTCACATGCTGTTGTGCAAATGGAATAGACAACAGGTGGAAATTATAGGCAATTAGCAAGACATCCCCCAATAAAGGAGTGGTTCTGCAGGTGGGGACCACAGACCACTTCTCAGTTCCTATGCTTCCTGGCTGATGTTTTGGTCACTTTTGAATGCTGGCGGTGCTTTCACTCTAGTGGTAGCATGAGACGGAGTCTACAACCCACACAAGTGGCTCAGGTAGTGCAGCTCATCCAGGATGGCACATCAATGCGAGCTGTGGCAAGAAGGTTTGCTGTGTCTGTCAGCGTAGTGTCCAGAGCATGGAGGCGCTACCAGGAGACAGGCCAGTACATCAGGAGACGGGGAGGAGGCCGTAGGAGGGCAACAACCCAGCAGCAGGACCGCTACCTCCACCTTTGTGCAAGGAGGAGCAGGAGGAGCACTGCCAGAGCCCTGCAAAATGACCTCCAGCAGTGATAGACGTGACAGAGTCTGGAGACGCCGTGGAGAACGTTCTGCTGCCTGCAACATCCTCCAGCATGACCGGTTTGGCGGTGGGTCAGTCATGGTGTGGGGTGGCATTTCTTTGGGGGGCCGCACAGCCCTCCATGTGCTCGCCAGAGGTAGCCTGACTGCCATTAGGTACCGAGATGAGATCCTCAGACCCCTTGTGAGACCATATGCTGGTGCGGTTGGCCCTGGGTTCCTCCTAATGCAAGACAATGCTAGACCTCATGTGGCTGGAGTGTGTCAGCAGTTCCTGCAAGAGGAAGGCATTGATGCTATGGACTGGCCCGCCCGTTCCCCAGACCTGAATCCAATTGAGCACATCTGGGACATCATGTCTCGCTCCATCCACCAACGCCACGTTGCACCACAGAGTGTCCAGGAGTTGGCGGATGCTTTAGTCCAGGTCTAGGAGGAGATCCCTCAGGAGACCATGCGCCACCTCATCAGGAGCATGCCCAGGCATTGTAGGAAGGTCATACAGGCACGTGGAGGCCACACACACTACTGAGCCTCATTTTGACTTGTTTTAAGGACATTACATCAAAGTTGGATCAGCCTGTAGTGTGGTTTTCCACTTTAATTTTGAGTGTGACTCCAAATCCAGACCTCCATGGGTTGATAAATTGGATTTCCATTGATTATTTTTGTGTGATTTTGTTGTCAGCACATTCAACTATGTAAAGAAAAAAGTATTTAATAAGATTATTTCATTCATTCAAATCTAGGATGTGTTATTTTAGTGTTGCCTTTATTTTTTTGAGCAGTGTAGTTAATTCACCCTCGTAAAAAATCTGTTGAATAAATAACAACACAAAACAGATGGGCGAGTTGCATTTCCAAAATAAAATAAGAACATTCATAATCTAAGCTTGTTCCTTTTTTCCCAGTGGAGATTCCAGAATATTAGCTCATGTTCTTTGGGCCTCTGCTAATCGTCTATTAATAGTGCCAGCGGCAACATTTCAGATTTTTACCGTCCTTTTCTCTTCTCATTATCTGTTGTAGAAATTAGGCCTATGTTAATTCACGTACCACAGAAATGCGGTTGGTTTTCGGCTTTGAATGAGTTGGGAATGGGCTCAGACAACTCATACAAACGTGCGCACATGCACACCTCTGTGAGCTGATTTACATTTACATTTACGTCATTTAGCAGATGCTCTTATCCAGAGCGACTTACAAATTGGTGCATTCAACTTATGATATCCAGTGGAACAACCACTTTACAATAGTACATCTAAATATTTTTGGGGAGGAGGGTGGAGGGGGGGTTAGAAGGATTACTTAATCCTATCCCAGGTATTCCTTAAAGAGGTGGGGTTTCAGGTGTCTCCGGAAGGTGGTGATTGACTCCGCTGTTCTGGCGACGTGAGGGAGCTTGTTCCACCATTGGGGTGCCAGAGCAGCGAACAGTTTTGACTGGGCTGAGCGGGAACTGTGCTTCCGCAGAGGTAGGGAGGCGAGCAGGCCAGAGGTGGATGAACGCAGTGCCCTTCTTTGGGTGTAGGGACTGATCAGAGCCTGAAGGTACGGAGGTGCCGTTCCCCTCACAGCTCCGTAGGCAAGCACCATGGTCTTGTAGCAGATGCGAGCTTCAACTGGAAGCCAGTGGAGTGTGCGGAGGAGCGGGGTGACGTGAGAGAACTTGGGAAGGTTGAACACCAGACGGGCTGCGGCGTTCTGGATGAGTTGTAGGGGTTTGATGGCACAGGCAGGGAGCCCCGCCAACAGCGAGTTGCAGTAATCCAGACGGGAGATGACAAGTGCCTGGATTAGGACCTGCACCGCTTCCTGTGTGAGGCAGGGTCGTACTCTGCGAATGTTGGAGAGCATGAACCTACAGGATCGGGTCACCGCCTTGATGTTAGCGGAGAACGACAGGGTGTTGTCCAGGGTCACGCCAAGGCTTTTAGCACTCTGGGAGGAGGACACAATGGAGTTGTCAACCGTGATGGCGAGATCATGGAACGGGCAGTCCTTCCCCGGGAGGAAGAGCAGCTCCGTCTTGCCGAGGTTCAGCTTGCGGTGGTGATCTGTCATCCACACTGATATGTCTGCCAGACATGCAGAGATGCGATTCGCCACCTGGTTATCAGAAGGGGGAAAGGAGAAGATTAATTGTATGTCGTCTGCGTAGCAATGATAGGAGAAACCATGTGAGGATATGACAGAGCCAAGTGACTTGGTGTATAGCGAGAATAGGAGCGGACCTAGAACTGAGCCCTGGGGGACACCAGTGGTGAGAGCACGTGGTGCGGAGACGGATTCTCGCCATGCAACCTGGTAGGAGCAACCTGTCAGGTAGGACGCAATCCAAGAGTGAGCCGCGCCAGAGATGCCCAACTCGGAGAGGGTGGAGAGGAGGATCTGATGGTTCACAGTATCAAAGGCAGCAGATGGGTCTAGAAGGATGAGAGCAGAGGAGAGAGAGTTAGCTTTAGCAGTGCGGAGAGCCTCCGTGACACAGTGAAGAGCAGTCTCAGTTGAATGACCAGTCTTGAAACCTGACTGATTTGGATCAAGAAGGTCATTCTGAGAGAGATAGCAAGAGAGCTGGCCAAGGACGGCACGCTCAAGAGTTTTGGAGAGGAAAGAAAGAAGGGATACTGGTCTGTAGTTGTTGACATCGGAGGGATCGAGTGTAGGGTTTTTGAGAAGGGGTGCAACTCTCGCTCTATTGAAGACGGAAGGGACGTAGCCAGCGGTCAAGGATGATTTGATTAAAACCCTACTCCTCTTATTACTAGGTAATGGACAGAGGGTCACTGAGGGGAGATTATGGGGTGGTGTGTGCTAACAAAGCCATATCAATGAAGGGGTCAGTATAAGGGGAATTGTCAACTTTACACACACATACACACACACGTGTGGAAAAAACACACATACCCTCACTCACTCACTCACTCACTCACACACACACACACACACCACCTAACTACCTGGCAATACATGCTGGGTCCTTTAAAAATGATGATATCATCTCATCTAGTGTGTGTGCCTCATTACCTAGCCTTTTTGCCAGTTGAATTGAGTTAAACACTTGCACAACTTGCACAACACCTAAATATTTTGGCTGCTGCACAGTAGTTTACCTCTCCATCAAGGATAACCCCAACAATAGCTGACCTTCCATTTCCAATGAGCTCTGTCTGTTGTTATTGAGCTCTGAGTGCCATTCAGTTGGATCTGATATGAACTCACTTTAAGCTCCTGAGTGGCGCAGCGGTCTAAGGCAATGCATCTCAGTGCAAGAGGTGTCACTACAGTCCCTGGTTCGAATACAGGCTGTATCACATCCGGCTGTGATTGGGAGTCCCATAGGGTGGGGCACAATTGGCCCAGCGTTGTCTGGGTTTAGCCGGCGTAGGCCGTCATTGTAAATAAGAATTTGTTCTTAACTGACTTGGCTAGTTAAATAACATCTGGTGCTGGGATTATTAGCAACTTTGCCTTCATGTGCACACTGAGCAAACATAATTGTAACCACCTGAATGTGCATGACTCTGGTTGTCTACTCTATGAAATGCTGAATCACTTCAAAGATTGACTTGACCTAGCTAATCTACCTCTAGTCAGTAGAGGATCTCAAAAGAGACCATCAAAACAAAATGTCATTTCAATAAGAGTAATGGGCTGGTTTGCTGACAACTGAGTCATCAAAGGAGTAACACACAGTGGGGTTTAATAATGTGGCTGCATTGTACAGTAGGCCTATGTGCTCCATATTCATTTGTCCATCTATAAGATGTCTTATCCAGTAGCTGAGGAAAGGGTGTGATACTTAAATAAATACATGTGTAGTAATTCCCTTTACCATTAAATGGTTTGTTTCTCCCTTACTGTAGGCCAAAAACCTTACACAGGGCTTTTTGCCCTGACAAGAGGTTGTGGTTAATTGAGAAAATGTTGAAGAAATTGGTATTTCAGATTAACTGGAGTATTGTCACTTAGAGGAAAACACTAGTAGCTCCCAAATATTTTATTATCTAAAATCACAGTTCATTATGGTTTCATGAGTCATTTGGGCAAGAAAATAAAACAACTATATGGGAGAAACAGTGCATTTGAGGTAACAGTATAATAACAATATAGCCAAATTAGTAATAACAGTCACAGATTGTTGCTGGACTATATTGTATGTAGCAGTGTGCTCCAAGGGATACAGTCTTTTATAGTAGGGTGGGACTGTTAAGGCTTTCAGTCAATTACTTTTCAAAATATTTTGACAGCTCCCAGTTACCCATATGAATAGTGAGGTATTTTACAGTCTTGTTTGTGCCAATAGTTATGTAGTCCAATCTGGCATAGTATCAACATTGTAGTGAAGAGAGAGTAATAATACCAATAAATGTGGTTTCTTTCTTCTTCTGAGAGAGATATACAATACACACTACTTCTTTAAATAAGTGCTTGTTTTTAGCTTGAATTGAAGTCATCAAATTCAGATTAACCAGAAGTACGTGAACAGCCTCCACCACAGTGGCTTCCTAGAAATTTGGCATCAACAACAATAACAACTGAGGGATGTGGTAATCTTTTTACTACAGCCTACTACAAGGTCAGACAGTGTAAACTCATTACTACAGTACTCTACTGTATGCAATATCTGTCATTCCTATTTAGACCATTTTCAATCCATAAACAGTTGACAGTACTACTAAATATTGGATAAATGTACCAATGCAGAATAACTATTAACTAGCTATTGCAGAATATGATCCAGGCATTACATGTATGTACACTATACACACAGGTGTTACAACTGTGCTGTAAACTAGTATATTCTATCCTCCATGTGACTGTCAAACCTGAAGTTGTTTTTCCTCTTATCTCTATGCACACATCACTGTTGTTTATTTTCTTCCACATATCTTTAGCTTTCTTTCACTGAAAAAGGAGGTAATCACATGCACAGTTCTATTCACATTTTACACTGTACTACTCCTGCTTGCATAAGCAAGAAGAGGCACTCCAGTCTGGCCAGCCAATGAAAGTACTTGGGGGTGTGCTCCTCGAAAAGAACATGCTGTCCTGACCTAAATTAACTCCGTTCAAACCTGGCTGCAGCGAAAGCCAACCTAAGTGGCTGTCATAAGTGGTGTGCTTTTCTTAATGCGTGCCTGATTGGATAAAGCGAGTGTCAATGGCATTATTTTTCACCCATACGGCAGTACAGGATATGCCCTCACAATGCGTGTTGTTTTTAAGTCGAGTCGGTGCAAACTCCTGAAGAGAGAATGGCGCGTAAATCAGCCCAAGATCTGTAATAGAAAGTTGTGCGTAATCGTTTTGATACCATATGAGAAAAGTGTATATTGCGATGGTTGTAAAGTATCCTAGACACACTAGCATAGTTTGCACATTACAAATTAGGTTGGTTACCTTCTCTCTCTGCAGCGCGAGCTACGTGTCATCGAAGTCCAATGATGTATTTTTTTGCACATTCTCTTGAGCATGTCTCGTGGAATCTATAGCGTTTTCAATTCTAAAGAATCTCTTCACTCAATAAACAGTAACGTCATGCATTTTTTCAACTGTAGCATTATTTCATGTTTTTATTTAGCCACTATTTTACCAAGTAAATTGACTGAGAACACATTCTCATTTACAGCAACGACCTGGGGAATAATTACAGGAGAGGAGGGGGGATGAATGATCAAAAGCTGCAACTAGACGTTGTCCTTTCAAATAAGGATCCCTTAGGCTCGCGTCCTGCTGCGCAACTTTAATTCCTGGGTGACTAGTCTATACGTGAGTTTTTACACATCAACCATATGTCATAACTAACACCTTTACTAGCCTACTGCCGAGGTTGGCCCTGGCACACTATAGCCTAATTTAAACAATGTATAGCATACTGTGACAATGTGGAGATATGGAGGAAAATGAATGGGCACATAATATGCAATTATGAATTTTTTTTATTTAACCCAATATAGTTTTTTTAGCAAATGATTGCCTTTTTCAGAGACACAATACAAAATATACAGGTATATTTTTAATTAGGCTCAGTTTTGCAACCTTTTGTATCCAAAAACAACATTTAAAAAAGTATTTACATAAAAATGCACAAAAAAATGCCACTTTGGATATCCATACAACCACAAAAACCTGAACAAAAATAAGTTACTATAATTTTTTACAAGGAAATATACAAAGGTACACTTCAAACTTTTATACAGTTACATGCAGTGTAACTTTGTCTTTAATCTATATAGTGCCATGTCATGCTCAACATGAATTCAACACACAATAAGAGGCAAATTGTTGATTCACATATTTATGTTTGCAAAGTGCCCAGTGGTTACAACACATCTGAGAGCGTAGGCTACTCTGGTCAAACTGGAGCACATTATAAATAAGTTAAAGGAAACCAACTGATTTTAGGGCAGCATAATAATAATAATTAATACTGCAAAATGGGAACTCATACATTCTAACTTTTTCCAATCATTTCTAACTATGCCATGAATAAGCCCTACTCATTTAATAATTTTTCCATAACAATAAGACAAATGTTGAAACTTTGGCAGGTTCTTTCCCTTTTGCAGTAGGAAAACTTAATAATAATATATTATTTGCATGTAAACTTTTATCTAGTTAGGTCTTGTAACATATATCCGCTACAAGTCCATGGTGCTTGCCTACGGAGCTGTGAGGGGAACGGCACCTCCGTACCTTCAGGCTCTGATCAGGCCCTACACCCAAACAAGGGCACTGCGTTCATCCACCTCTGGCCTGCTCGCCTCCCTACCTCTGAGGAAGCACAGTTCCCGCTCAGCCCAGTCAAAACTGTTCGCTGCTCTGGCACCCCAATGGTGGAACAAGCTCCCTCACGATGCCAGGACAGCGGAGTCAATCACCACCTTCCGGAGACACCTGAAACCCCACCTCTTTAAGGAATACCTGGGATAGGATAAAGTAATTTTTCTAACCCCAACCCCCCCTAAAAGATTTAGATGCACTATTGTAAAGTGGTTGTTCCACTGGATATCATAAGGTGAATGCACCAATTTGTAAGTCGCTCTGGATAAGAGCGTCTGCTAAATGACTTAAATGTATGTAAATATAAGTCATTCTGATTGACAGTATGACCTTACTGTAGCGTTGGGTCAATTACATTCAAATTCAGTCAATTCAGGAAATAAACAAAAAATCCAAATATTTTCTCTCATTGAAAAGCATTGAGGAAAATTGAAATTTGAAGACTTTGTTTACTTCAATGAAATAGAATTGACCCCAACCCTAAAGACCAGCTTTTGAATAATAGGCCTTCAAACTATGTACTACCAATGAACACTGCAAAAAGCCACAAAATCGAAACAACTGATTCTTTGATGAGATACTCTCAAAAACCCTGATTTAGAAATAATCTGCATTTATAACTATCAATTATACCTGAACAAGGATATCGTATGACCACTTTTACAAACAAACAATATATTTTGAAAACTGCACAGCAATTCTTCAAGACACGTATTTTATCAACATAATAATATTATGTTTTATGTGCTACATATGAAACATAGGTAGTAAAAATAAAACTGAGCAAAAAGGGAAAAACATTTTGGCACACTGCTACATTTTCTGCTTTTGAAGCGATTGGATTAAATTGAGTGCCAAAACTTTAGTGTAAATATTCAGTGCTTGCACAGCCTCCCTCCCTCCCTCCTAAAGGCAGGCCATTTTGTATCCTGTTTTCTCTTCTACCCCTCTTCTCTTCTTCAGGTCCTGAAGTACAGTATTCAACGAAAAAGGTGGACTTCTCAGCGCTGTGGGGAAAACCAATTCATATTAACTCTGTTCACAGAAGGGGTTATGGGTACATAGCCTGAAGGTTATAACACATGCATAGTAAAGACAGTTTTGTTGTCCAGTATCATGCATTGTGTATTCTGTTGAAGCAAGAAAACAGTGCAAAAGTGTACATTAAAATGTCAACATGTCACTCAAGACAGACTGCTGCAGAGCGAGAGAGCAGCAGCTTGAAGAGCTCATTCTCTTGAAAACAACCCTTCCTCATACAAAGCCTGCTGATGACGTGTTACTAGTGTTCTGCACTTGAATTAGGCTTGCTTAAGTTAATATTAGACCAGATAGCTGGGGTGTTTAGGAAAGTGTGTCATCACTAAGGCTTCACATTTAAAATCCAGCATAGGCTTAACAACTGAAATGCTTATGTTTATAATAAGGTTATTAGAACAACCGGGGTATGCTCATTTTACAGTATGAAATTGGAAATGCATGATGATGTTCTTACCTTGGTATTAGTGTTCATGTGTCCTGGAATCGTTTTTGCTGGGTGTCTGCTCTACTGACTTTGACACAACTTCATCCTCTTCACTGGAATGCAACTTTTTACATGTACTTTGGGGTTCTGATAAAAACACAATTAAAAGATATGTCAGTAAACAGTTTTTCTACAAAAAAGCTAATTTCCCACCCTGTTGAATAGTTCAGAAATTAAGTTTATCATCAAGCTAAACAGCCAAGTCAAATCAAACTGTATTTGTCACAGGCGCCGAATACAAGTGTAGACCTTACAGTGAAATGCTTACTTACAAGCCCTTAACCAACAGCGCAGTTGAAGAAGAGTTAAGAAAATATTTACCAAATAAACTAAAGTAAAAATAATAAACAAAAGTGGTTATATAATCATGCTATTCATTAGGCCAGAGTAGAACAAACATTCAAAACTCAAGATGAGGAAGAAATCAAAGTGTTAAATAGCTTGACACACAAAGCGTGTCTTTCTGGAAAGAAAATAAGTATCAACGGAATCAAGCGGTGTGCGGTACAAAGTATAGGCTTTCTGCGAGTGTGTCAGTGCAGTGACGCAGAATTGTTATACAATCTCGCAGATTGTAACAATTTAATTCGAGTGTGCCATATTGTGCGATGGAGACTGTCTGAATTGTTTTTGATTGGTTAAGTCTAAAATCCTCAAGTACATTTTCAAAACTGCATAAATTTACCTGGATTTGCAGGTCTTTTCCTTCCCCCGTTGTGAGAGTGGTGACAATCCGTCTGCCTCTCGCTCTTCTCGGATAGCTCAGCCCCGTTCGCAGGACAGCTCGGTCGGACTCCGTTATCATGACTCCCGTTATGGTCCAGATTTCCAGAGGACCAGACTCGCTTATGAGGCGGTCTGCTGTAAAAGTCTGGCATGTCACTGCTTTTCATCGGCTCCCATTTATAATCTCCCTGGGGAAGGGGCTCGTCGTTTAGAAAATCAAAATTCAATTTGTGAATAAAAACCTTCTCCATCTCTTTCATTTGAACCAAACACTCCCTCCTAAATTCGTCGTGATCTACCGATCCGAAAAGATTTCTGCAAATCTGGGGCTTCGTGTGATCCGTCGGACGCGGACCCACCCTTTCCAACGTCGGACTCCCATTCGAAAGACTAACATTTGACATGTTGTTGCACATATGAAAACTACCCTAAATCGTGACGGTTTATCACAAAAAACAAGTATTCCTTTTAAATAAGCGACCTGGATCACAAGATAGAGACGCATGCATAGCATCCGTAAAACAGCCAACGTGATTACCCCTCAATCTGCCCGACTAGTGAAGGTTTAGTTCTGTTGGTTGTTTTCTGCCGTTTGACTACGGAACTAAGTCATTTGTGCTGTACCAAAGTTGATGGATATACTGACAAGATACATGTCTCTCCGCCCTAACAATGGGAGTCGTTGTCCACAAGCGGCACCCTGGGCTGTCTAGCTCCCGCCTATTCTTTCTTTGGATTGGTGGATACATCTCATTATTGTAATCAGTTTTTCAATATTCGATTACGGTTGTTGACGTCAACCGCCTGAACTGAATGGGGAGAGATGCTATGCTACTAGCCTCATTTCATTAATATGCATAACCATCTCGAGACAACTCCAATAAGAAGTGTTTTTCCTTAAGTTGCCGGGGTGTCACGTCTTTCTTATATCAGTATACTCGTAACAACTTACGCATTACGAAACATATTCGATCAAATAAACCTCACTTACAAAATAATCCATACTTTGTTGCTGACCAAATTCGACATTCTTAATGACCCCCATGAAAAACGCCTTGCTTGGTGGCCGAAACAACGAATAACACCTCCTGCTGGAGGGAGACAGATGTTTTTTTGCAGAGTTGGGCCTCTCTCTTCCTCTCTCTGGCTGTACCCAATATGGCGATACGGCTCGTGTATATAGCACGCAGTAAAATGCAGAGTGCTGCTTCGGCCGCCCAGAGTGGCTCGCTTGTGGGTGTGCTGGCAACATATGGCAGCTACCGGTACCTGATTGTGCGTCAAGAATTCAGCATAGCAAGTTTGCAGTAAGGTCTGGTTATTACATGGGTTAAGAGTTTAATCCATTCTCCATTTCATTAATTTATTCAGAGGTAAATGGTAATATGCTCTAAACCGCTCTGGTGACAAACAAACTTTGCTTCTCTGTTTCCAATCGTCCACAATGGCTGGGAGAACCTAATCAAGTAAGTAAATACGTTTCGAAAATGTAAAAAAATATATTATGAGGTAACTAGCTACAGTGCAGGCTAACTCAAATGAGCTGCTAGCTATCTAGCCAACTTTACATACTGTATAGATATAGTTAAGTGAATTAAATATCACCAGCTAACGTTACCTAACTTCATATGTTATCTTGATGTATTTATCACTGTAATTTTTTTTATCGAAACGCATTTGTAGGTAGCTAGCTAACAGCCATGCAGGAGGGTGAAAGGATAGCAGTCCCAACTGTCAAAGTGAGAGAAAAGGCTATTCTGGATAGGGCAGGTAGCTTTGTGTAGTTCCAGTCCCTAGAAGTGAGGACGGAGATAATTGTAACAATATTCAGTGCGGTCTAATTTGAGTATAATGAAGTCTTTCTTGTGAGCTTTTCTGTGCTCAGAGCTGTGAAAGCCTGTCTGCGGATGAAGAGGTACCAATGAAATGCAGTGGTTCTCAGTCCTGAGGACTCAAAGGGATGCACTTTTTTGTTTTTGCCTTAGCACTACACAGCTGATTCAAATGATCAACTCATCAAGGTTCAAGTGGTATTTACGTATTAATTAGTGACGCCATCCTTGATATGATCCTGCTATTGTCACATGCGTGTGCACATGCATCTATCTATCCAATGTTATCATGATTTGTTATAAGGGTTATACTTTATTATAAACTGGTGCCAGCCCTGAATGCTGATTGTCTGACAGCCGTGATATCAGACCGTATACCACAGGTATGACAAAACATTTATTTTTACTGCTCTAATTACGTTGGTAACCAGTTTATAATAGCAATAAGGAACCTCTGGGGTTTGTGGTATATGGGCAATATACCACAGCAAATGGCTGTGTCCAGGCACTCCAATGTGTCCTGCCTAAGAACAGCCCTTAGCCGTGGTATATTGGCCATATACCACACCCCCTCATGCCTTATTGCTTAAGTAATCCACAATGACCTGGTGATGTAAAAGTCTAATAATGACATCTTCCATATTCCTACAGATACCTTGTTACTGGAGATTCCTTCAAACTGATTTCCTACAGTTACCGTGTAGGGGACTGCAAGGTTGGGTGACCAGGGCCATCTGGGACTGCCTCCTGGGGGAATTCAGGCGTGTGAAGGCTACCTGTGTCCTGCATAATTTCATGAGTATGGACACGAGGACCTGCAGGGGATTTGCAGCTCGCTGCCGTGTGCCAGAGGAGAGGTCTGCTGGATGGGGACCAACAGCACGGGAGGCAATCCATGTGCCGGAGATCTTCACCTCCTGCTTCTTCGAAGAGGGTGCTGTCCCCAGGCAACAGCATGTACTACACTGTAAATGGCTCTTTTAAGAGCCATCCACATTGCAATGACAGTATTCTTCCATTTACTTAGCTATGTCAACTGCAGTTATTAAATTCCCAGTTTCTCTCCTTTTGATTTCTACTTCTCAGGTGAGGGTGCTGTTCAAGTAAAGGTGATGTCTGAACAAAAACAAAACAGGTGCTTTTAAGAGTCACCCATATGGTAAACATTTAGAACAAGTAGACCCCCTATAACCCACACCCGCGTGTATCAATCTGATTGATGGATTGTGTTGTGCAGTAAGCAGGCTCAGGTGTATTCGGCGCATGTGACTAATACAATTTGATGACTAAAGTATAATATCACATAACAAATCATGATAACATTGGATAGATGGATGCATGTGACAATAGCAGGATAATAATCAAGGATTGCATCACAAATGAATACGTAAATACCACTTGATGATGAGTTGATCATTCGAATCAGCTGTGTAGAGCTAAGGCAAAAACAAAAATGTGCACCCCTTTGAGTCCCCAGGACCATGACTGAGAACCACTGCTCTTCATTGGGACTTCATCTGCAGACAGGCTTTCACAGCTCTCTGTATCTGAGGACAGAAAACTTCACAAGAAGCAGACCTTCATTATACTCAAATTAGAACGCACTAAATATGTTACTATTATCTTCGTCCTCACTTCTAGGGACTGGAACTACACAAAAGTACCTGGCCTATCCTGAATAGCCTACTCTCTCTCACTGACTGTTGGGTCTGCTATCCTTTCACCCTCCTCCATGGCTGTTAGCTAGCTACCTACAAATGCATTTCAATTTTTTTTTTTACAGTGATAAATACATCAAGATAGCGAGCTAATATGAAGTTTAGGTAGCTGGTGATATTTAATTCACTTAGCTAGCTATCTATACAATATGTAAAGTTGGCTAGCTAGCTTAGCAGCTCATTTGAGTTAGCTAACTACTTACAGTGCAGGCTAATACATTTTTTTTTAAATATATATATATATATATATACATACATACATTTTCGAAATGTATTCACTTACTTGAATAGGTTCTCCCAGGCATATGGACAATTGGAAACAGGGCAGCAACGTTTGTAACCAGAGTGTTTTAGAGCATATTACTATTTTCCTGTGAATAAATTCATGAAATGGAGAATGGATTAAACAATTTACTAATTTAATAACCAGACCTTCACACAAATTTGCTAGGCTAAATTCTTGACGCACAATTGGACTAGCTGCTATATGCTGCCAGCATGCCCACAAGCGAGGCACTCTGGGTGGCCTTAGCAGCACGCAGCAATTTACCGCTTGCTAGTGTACACAGGACATTTAGAGAGGAACTACTAGTTGAGGAATCAGATTGACAGGGAAGGCTATTCAAACTAAATGAGCTTCATTGGTTTAAGAACATGTAACCGCCCATATTTCTTTCTTAAAGGTGAATGTGGTTGTAGGAATATTGTATTTTTAGAAGTTAAACAGATCAACCCATTGAGATAAAAACGGTATTACATTTTTATTGGTTTATGAAAGTGGATTTTTGTGCTTTTTAAATCTGCTTCCAGTCCAGAGTGACATCTCCCCAGTGTTAAATGCCTTCCATCATAGTTGGCAGCTCGCCTATCGTCAACTGACTTTGACACAATCTGACTATCACTGCAATTTAGTGGTTACAATTGCTTATGTACTTGGAGTTCCCTCACTGGGATACATACAATTTAGGTTTTGTCCAAAATGGCTCCCTATTTAGTGCACTACTTTCAACCAGGGCGCATGCGGTTTTGGTCAAAAGTAGTGCACTAGTATGAATAGGGTGCCATTTGGGAGGCATACACAGAATGTTCCTTGGGAGCAGAGAGTTCTCATTTACTCTGCAAGGTCAACAAGTCAGTGCATCTTGTTTTATAAACATTGAGGTCATCTATATTAAAATATAATTTCTATCACTGCTTGGGCGAAGCATATTTCATAAAGTGCAAACTACATGTATTTCTGGTAGTATATATATATTTTTAACATATTGTCAAATTTTCCCATGTTATACTGAAATATTAAACAAGGTACATTATATATTTTGAAGTTGGGACTCCTTGTATTCAGCTGCTGTGAATGAGGAATGTAATTAACTGTCCTTTTCAGTCTGGTAATAAGTCTTTACTGGCATCTAGTGGTAAAACTGTATGACACCAAGTAGAATCCCTTATGTGGCCCAGAAGTTATGTTCAGTTCCAACCATTTCTCCCAAAACAGAAACGTGTTTATTCCAGCAGGGTATATCACAAGGGAGTATCGCCCTGAGTGGGAATACTACCCAGGTCACCTGACCAAGGCAAGCACGCTAGCCACAACCCTGAGAGATATCTTCTAATTGAAAGGGTAGAGATTTTCCTTCCTGAAGTAACTCCAGAGTCTTTAATTTGTGTCTTACAGAAATCATGAAACATCTGTCTTTGATGGCTGCTTTTTCTTGGCGAGCTCAGCTTGAATATGAGGGGGGAACTGGTCCAAGTGTTTGTTCACACACTGCATGCAGAATCGCTTGGAGTAGAAAAGGCTGCAGCCCTGGAAGAAGAGAAACATAAATAGTAACAAAAACATTAAGCAAGCACACTATCCCTGCAATGAAGTTATGACATGTAAACTCAGCAAAAAAAGAACCGTCCTCATTGTCAACCGCGTTTATTTTCAACAAACTTAACATGTAAATATTGGTATGAACATAAGATTCAACAACTGAGACAAACTGAACAAGTTCCACAGACATGTAACTAACAGAAATAGAATAATGTCTCCCTGAACAAAGGGGGGGGGGGGGTCAAAATCAAAAGTCAGTCAGTATCTGGTGTGGCCACCAGCTGCATTAAGTACTGCAGTGCATCTCCTCATGGACTGCACCAGATTTGCCAGTTCTTGCTGTGAGATGTTACCCCACTCTTCTACCGAGGCACCTGCAAGTTCCCAGACATTTCTGGGGGGAATGGCCCTAGCCCTCACCCTCCGATCCAACAGGTCCCAGACGTGCTCAATGGGATTGAGAGCCGGGCTCTTCGCTGGCCATGTCAGAACACTGACATTACTGTCTTGCAGGAAATCACGCACAGAACGAGCAGTATGGCATGGTCATGCTGGAGGGTCATGTCAGGATGAGCCCGCAGGAAGGGTACTACATGAGAGAGGATGTCTTCCCTGTAACGCACAGCGTTGAGATTGCCTGCGATGACAAGCTCAGTCCGATGATGCTGTGATACACTGCCCCAGACCATGACGACCCTCCACCTCCAAAAATCGATCCCGCTCCAGAGTACAGGCCGCAGTGTAACACTCATTCCTACAACAATAAACGCAAATCCGACCATCACCCCTGGTGAGACAAACCCGCGACTCGTCAGTGATGAGCACTTTTTGCCAGTCTTGTCTGGTCCAACGACGGTGGGTTTGTGCCCATAGAAAATGTTGCCGGTGATGTCTGGTGTGGACCTGCCTTACAACAGGCCTACAAGCCCCCAGTCCAGCCGCTCTCAGCCTATTGCGGACAGTCTGAGCACTGATGGAGGGATTGTGCGTTCCTGGTGTAACTCGGGCAGTTGTTGTTGCCATCCTGTACCTGTCCCACAGGTGTGATGTTCGGATGTACCGATCCTGTGCAGGTGTTGTTACACGTGGTCTGCCACTGGGAGGACGATCAGCTGTCCGTCCTGTCTCCCTGTAGAACTGTCTTAGGCGTCTCACTGTACGGACATTGCAATTTATTGCCCTGGCCACATCTGCAGTCCTCATGCCTCCTTGCAACATGCCTAAGGCATGTTCACGCAGATGAGCAGGGACCCTGGGCATCTTTCTTTTGGTGTTTTTCAGAGTCAGTAGAAAGGCCTCTTTAGTGTCCTAAGTTTTCATAACTGTGATCTTAATTGGCTACCGTCTGTAAGCTGTTCGTGTCTTAACGACCGTTCCACAGGTGCATGTACATTAATTGTTTATGGTTCATTGAACAAGCATGGGAAACAGTGTTTAAACCCTTTACAATGAAGATCTGTGAAGTTATTTGGATTTTTACGAATTATTTTTGAAAGACAGGCTCCTGAAAAAAGGACATTTCTTTTTTTGCTGAGTTTAGAACCTGGGTGTATTCACTAGGAACCAAGCAAACAGAACGAAACAGGGAGGGACCTACCTGAACTTGTCCAATAGAAACTGAATTCATTACATCTTGCAATGGAAACTGTTTACTCCGTCGATCAGCGCGCATGCATATGCAAGGGCAGTTGGGTTTTTTTTGGGGGGGGGGGGGCAGCGTGCTCTTTAGTCTACATCGTTGCGTTCCACCCAGAGAGGAACTCCAGGGGTCTTGGGCAGCCAGAATAGCTTACCAAGCAAGAAGGTCTTAGGCACTCTATCTAGCAACGACATTTGAAATTCCAGATCCGGTGTTATATGCCATTTTATAATATTGCTAATAGTGGTTCCATCAATGTAATTGTCTGCATAATTTCCAATCCCCCATATATATTTTTTGTAAATTTCCCCCTAACCATACCACCCCTCCCCTAATTGGAGTAAACTAATGGACAACACTTAAGCTTCTACTTCCAGCTTATACAGTGCATTCATAAAGTAGTCAGACCCATTCCCTTTTTCAACATTGTTACATTACAGCCTTATTTCTAAACTTGATTAAAGAAAAAAAAAAAACGGATACATTTTTCATCTACACACAATACCCCATAATGACTAGGTGAAAACAGGTTAAAAAAAATTGGCAAATTTATACAAGTAAAAAAAATCTGAAATACCTTATTTACTTAAGTATTCACACCATTTGCTATGAGACTCGAAATTGAGCTCAGGTACATCCTGGATCCATTGTTCATCCTTGAGATGTTTCCACAACTTGATTGGAATCCACCTGTGGTAAATTCAATTGATTGGACATGATTTGGAAAGGCACACACCTGTCTATATAAACGTCCCACAGTTGACAGTGCATGTCAGAGCAAAAACCAAGCCATTGTCCGTAGAGCTCTGAGACAGCATTGTGTAGAGGCACAGATCTGGGGAAGGGTACTAAAACATTTCTGCAGCATTGAAGACCCCCAAAAACACAGTGGTCTCCATCATTCTTAAACGGAAGAAGCTTTGAAATATCAAGATTATTCCTAGAGCGGGACACCCGGCCAAACTGAGCAATCGGGGAAGAAGGGCCTTGGTCAGGGAAGTAACCAAGAACCCAATGGTCACCGACAGAGCTCCAGAGGTCCTCTGTGGAGATGGGAGAACCTTCCAGAAGGACAACCATTTCTGCAGCACTCCACCAATCAGGTATTTTTGGTAGAGTGGCCCGACAGAAGCCACTCTTCAGTAAAAAGGCACATGACAGCCCGCTTGGAGTTTGCCAAAAGGCACCTAAAGGACTCTCGGACCATGAGAAACAAGATTCTCTGGTCTGATGAAACCAAGACTGAACTCTTTGGCCTGAATGCCAAGCGTCATGTCTGGAGGAAACCTGGCACCATCCCTACGGTGAAGCATGTTGGCAGCAGCATCATGCTGTTGGGATATTTTTCAGAAGCAGGGACTGGTCAGGATTGAGGGAAGATGAACTGAGTAAAGTACAGAGAGATCCTTGATGAAAACCTGCTCTAGAGCACTCAGGACCTCAGACTGGGGTGAAGGTTCATCTTCCAACAGGACAACACTACGCACACTGCCAAGACAACGCAGGAGTGGCTTCGTGACAAGTTTCTGAACGTCCTGGACTGGCCCAGCCAGAGCCCGGACTTGAACCCGATCTAACATCTCTGGAGAGAACTGAAAATAGCTGTGCAGCAACGTTCCCCATCCAACCTGACAGAGCTTGAGAGGATCTGCAGAAAAGAATGGGAGAAACTCCCCAAATACAGGTGAGCCAAGCTTGTAGCGTTATACCCAAGAAGACTCAAGGCTGTAATCACTGCCAAAGTTGCTTCAACAAAGTACTGAGTATTGTACTTATGTGTTTGTGATTCATTTACATCTGTCCTTCATTTTAAGGTCAAACCTGTTACGTGAACTGAACTCTCATTTTAATATGGTGAAACTATTCTCTTTTAAAATATTTATTTTGAACATAGAACGTAATAGTCAAATCATAGTGTAAAAGCAGGTGAGCTGGTTCTACTCTTTTTAGCCATTTTCTCGTGTTTTGTGGTGAAAAACTGAGCAGGTCGAGCATAACACGTCAACCCTGTTACCCATAGATTAACAGGCTAGAAATGTTTTAACAATAGCCCCTATCTGTTGCCCACAACACGCTTTCATTCCCCCTGTCAAGGGAATTTATGGCTGATTTAACTTGTAATTAACTAGTTGGAAGGCCCTTCAAGAGGATTTTTCACAGATCTGGAAAATTCCCACTCGGTTATGAACGCACCATAACCCCACTAACCATACAGAAGTATAATACTGTACATCTTATCGGAAGCACAAGACCTAGACCTACACATTGACATATTGTGGAGCGTTGTACAATGTATAGTTTCTTTAAAATTGATAAAATAAAAACAGCCTAGTGCGTATGGCCCAGTACATCACTGGGGCCAAGCTTCCTTCCACCCAGGACCTATATACTAGGTAATTAGGCGGTGTCAGAGGAAGGCCCAAAAAAAATGGTCAAAGTCTCCAGTCACCCAAGTCATAGATTGTTCTCTCTGCTACAGTACGGCAAGCGGTACCGGAGCGCCAAGTCTCGGACCAAAAGGCTCCTTAACAGCTTCTACCCCCCAAGCTATAAGACTGCTGAACAATTAATCAAATAGCCACGCGGTCTATACATTGACCCCCCCACTCGCTTTGTTTTACACTGCTGCTAGTCGCTTTGTTTTACACTGCTGCTAGTCGCTGTTTATTACCTATGCTGTCAATATACCCCTACATGTACAAACTACCTTGACTAACCTGTACCCCTGCATATTGACTCGGTACCGGTACCCCCTGTATATAGCCTCTATTATAATGTACATTTTATTGTGTTACTTTTTACTTTATTTAGTAAATATTTTCTTAAGGGCTTGTAAGTAAGCATTTCACAGTAAGGTCTACATTTTTTCCTTTATTTAGTTAAGCTTAAGTGGAGCACTTAGAATACTATTTTATTTCCCTCTCTCGATGGGATTTTTTTTTTTTTAATTAAGTTGAAGATGTGCTCTTTATGACAATGTGGTGAAATCAAAAGTACATTTTAAATTATATCACTGCCAAAGTTTTGGCTTGGTGGGTGTAGACTAGATGTCATAGCCATACATTTCTGGAATATTGTCGGGGCATTATATGAATTTGAGCAAAGATGCAAAATGTACACTACATGACAAAGTATGTGGACATTGCTCGTCGAACAACTCAATTCCAAAATCATGTGTATTAATCTGGAGTTGGTCCCCCATTTGCTGCTATAACAGCCTCCACTCTTCTGGCAAGGCTTTCCACTAGATGTTGGAACATTGCTGCGAAGGCTTGCTTCCATTCAGCCACAAGAGCATTAGTGAGGTTGGGCACTGATGTTGGGTGATTAGGCCCTGGCTCGCATTCAGCATTCCAATTCATCCCAAATGTGTTCGATGGGGTGGAAGTCAGGGCTCTGTGCAGGCCAGTCAAGTTCTTGCACATGGATCTCGACAAATCAAACCATTTCTGTATGGACCTTGCTTTTTGTACGAGGGCATTGTCTTGCTGAAACAGTCAAGGGCCTTCCCCAAACTGTTGCCACAAAGTTGAAAGCACAGAATTGTATAGAATGTAATTGTATGATTTAGCTTCACTGGAACTAAGGAGCCTAGCCCAAACCATGAAAAACAGCCCCAGGCCGTTATTCCTCCTCCACCAAACTTTACAATTGGCACTAAGCACTGGTAGCGTTCTCCTGGCATCCACCAAACACAGATTAATCCGTTGCACTTCTAGATAGTGATTCATCACTCCAGAGAAGGCGTTTCCACTGCTCCAGAGTCCAATGGGGCGGCAGATAGCCTAGTGGTTAGAATGTTGGACTAGTAACCAGAAGGTTGCAAGATCGAATCCCTGAGCTGACAAGGTCAAAATCTGTCGTTCTGCCCCTGAACAATCCGTTGCACTTCCAGATAGTGATTCATCACTCCAGAGAAGGCATTTCCACTGCTCCAGAGTCCAATGGGGCGGCAGATAGCCTAGTGGTTAGAGCGTTGGACTAGTAACCAGAAGGTTGCAAGATTGAATCCCTGAGCTGACAAGGTCAAAATCTGTCGTTCTGCCCCTGAACATTGAAAAACATTGAAAATAAGAATTTGTTCTTAACTGACTTGCCTAGTTAAATAAAGTTAAAATATATATACATATTTTTTAAATGGCGGCAGGCTTTTGGCATGGTGATCTTCAGCTTGCATGCAGCTGCTCGGCCATGGGAACCCATTTCATGAAGCTCCCGACAAACAGTTCTAGTGCTGACGTTGCTTCCAGAAGCAGTTTGTAACTTAGTAGTTGCAATCGAGGACAGACAAATATGTGCTAAGCGCTTCAGCACTCAGCGCTCCCGTTCTGTGTGGCTTACTACTTTGCGGCTGAGCCGTTGTTGCACCTTGAAGTTTCCACTTCACAATAACAGCACTTACAGTTGACCGGGGCAGCTCTAGCAGGGCAGAAATTTAACAAATTGAGTTGTTGGAAAGGTGGAATCCTATGACGTTGCCACGTTGAAAGTCACTGAGCTCTTCAGTAAGGCCATTCTATTGCAAGTGTTTGTCTATGGCGATTGCATGGCTGTGTGCTTGATTTTATACACCTGTCAGCAACGGGTGTGACTGAAATAGACAAATCAACTAATTTGAAGGGGTGTCCACATATGTTGGTATATAGTGTATGTACATGCAACTCTGGAATACATTTAAGGCATTACATGCATTTTAGCAAAGATGCAACATTTCAAATATATCTACATGCATTTGAAAAACATTTTACGTGATGTTAAATATATTGAAATGTATTTTTTTTCATAAGGGTGACTAAACCAAAATAAAATTACTGGATATTCCTTTCTAGCTTATGACATTGACATCATATATTGTACAATGAGACAACATTTCAGCCATTTCATGCTCATTATTTTCGGCAATATCAGCAAACTACGTACCGTTCCAACACAAACTGTGATGTGGCACAAACTGCAGTTGGATCCCAGGATAAGGAACCTCTCTCCGTCTGGACTGAAAGGATCTTTGGTCACAAAACACTCTTCCAACAAGCTGATGGGAAAAAACAAAAACATGAGTAAATGCAAGAGCTACAACCTTCTGAAAGGTTTACTTTACACCTCATGAGTTGACAGTCATAGACACACACACTAAACGTTCGCTAACTTGGGCCACTAGAGACTCCACTATACTATATATTCTAGAAGCCACTAGCCAGGGACCAACTGCATTGCATTCCATGTTAGCCAGTAAGCATGAGCAAATCTTGAGTTCACACTTCGCTAGTGTTATCAAAACTTTACTCACACAATAGCCCTGGTATTGGGTGGCTTCTGTCCGTAGTATGTGAATGGTGTAGATAAACTGCACAAATGGCAAGTAAACATATTCTGAGGAACCGCATCCGTGCTTGACTCCATTGTTGTGAATGCAAGCGTGGTTCTACTTCCTGGTTTCTTTTCTTCATTTGTAGGACGTGTGCAACAGCACGGTTTTACCACCACGTAGTGGACTGGAGTGATAATGCTGCATCCAAGAGGTCAAATAATGTAGGCCTACTGTACTTTGCGTTCAACTTTCACTATGGTCAACTGTCTATATCCAAAAGGAGTAGATATTTTTCAGTTAGCTGATTCCTGCAGTAGACAAATATATTCATGACATTCAAAGTACTACTTTACAACCAAACTAAGACAATGAAATTGACTTTTTAAAATGGAAACATTCTACATAATTTATTTAAAATTCATCAATATCTAATTAATTAATTCACATGACTGAGCAACACAGTTGATAACCCTACCAAATTGTAGGTGTACATCACAATGTCTCCCAGCAGTTTCTCTCTGACCTTGGCTAGCAAACCACTGCACAATCTCAAAAGATGAAATACTGTAAATCTGATCAACACTACTTGAGATAAAACATTATGTTCAAGTTAATGACATCTATTGTAGCTAGCTATGTCACTGAATGGACAAAGGCAATGGACAGTCAGTGGATCATCCTGACCTGAATTTACCAACCATTGTTACTACAAATACACAGGGAGGTATAGAGAACAGGACCTAATTGATATCATTAACTGGACACAATCCATACTTATACTATCATGATGAAATTAGAATATAGTGTAGATATGATAAGGTAGAGTTTAATACACACAGTGTACTTTATTATGTTAAAAACCTAACCCTAAACTGCCAAGTAGTTTATGATGGATTATGTGAATATGATATGAGCAACATATTTATTTTGATAGTGGTATGTAAAGAGACACATTGGAAAAAATGGAGGGTCACGCAAATGCATGAGATAAGGATTTTTTTTTTACACAGGTGTCCCTTTCACCTTACTCTCAAATTGTTGAAATATTTACAAAATAAAGTATCGAGGAGCTTAGCAGAGGCATGGCTTTGTTTGTGGTTAAAAAGAAGAAGAACCTCTCTTTAAGTTAGACCCGCGGAACGCCTACCACCTGGTACGGATACAGGAAGGTGACGAGTGGAAGACAGCCTTCAACACTGCTAGCGGACACTATGATTACCTGGTGATGCCATTCGGTTTGAACAGTGCTTCTGCTGTGTTCCAGACCCTGGTTAATGACGTTCTCCGGGATATGTTAAACCGGTTCGTGTTCTTCTACTTCGACAACATCCTCATCTTTCCCGCTCAACTCAAGAACACGTTCTCCACGTTCGACAAATCCTCCAGCGTCTCCTGGAGAACCAGCTGTTTGTCAAAGCCAAAAAATGTGAGTTCCATTGCTCCATCATCTCCTTCCTTGGATACATCATTGCTGCTGGGAATGTGCAGATGGATCCCGGAAAGGTGAGAGCGGTGGTGGATTGGCTCCAACCCACGTCCAGAGTGCGTTTGCAACATTTCTTAGGATTTGCCGTTTTATCCTCAGTTACAGCACCCTGGCTTCCCCACTGTCAGCACTCACCTCTCCCAAGGCCACGTTCACGTGGTCCCCAGCGTTCCTGGACCTTAAGCACCGCTTCACCACAGCTCACATATTGATCCATCCGGACCCGCCCTATCAGTTCGTGGTGGAGGTAAACACTTCAGATGTCGGAATGGGGGCTGATCTGTCCCAGCGTTCTGCCCTGGACCTTAAAACCATTTTGCATCCCTGCGCCTTCTTCTCCCATCGCATTCTCCCATCGCCACAGAGAGGAATTATGATGTGTGGACCGAGAACTACTTGCGGTGAAGATGGCCTTGGAGGAGTGGAGACACTAGTTAGAGGGGGCAAAACTTCCATTCATAGTGTGGACGGACCACAAGACCCTGGAATTTCTCCGCACCGCCAAGCATTTCAACTCGGGGGGCCCGGCTAACCGGATGTTTGTCCCAGACGCTGCCCGCTCCATGGTTTCCGGACATCTCCACGTTCGTCGCAGCCTGCACCATCTGTGCTCAGAACAAGACTCCTTGCCAAGCTCCGGCTGGCCTCCTTCAACCTCTTCCTGCGACCCTCACCGTCCCTGGTCAGATATATCCCTGGACTTCGTCACTGGTCTCCCACCAGCTGATGACAACACCACTATCCTCACGGTGGTGGACAGGTTTTCCAAAGCCACCCATTTCATGGTGGACCTGGAGGACCTGGAGGCGACTCGTCGGTGCCTCGTCTCGGCCAACTCCACCACCTGGAGCCAGCAACTCGTGTGGGTGGAGTACACCCGGAACAGTCTTCCCTGCTCGGCCACATGGCTCTCGCCCTTCGAGTGCTCCATGGGTTATCAGCCCCCGCTCTTCCCAGAGCAAGAGGAAGAGGTCAACATACCCTCTGCCCAGATGTTCGTCCGCCACTGTTGGCATACCTGGAAGAGAGCTCGGTCCGCTCTTCTCAAGACCAACTTCAGGTATCGTCGACATTTGGACCGCCACCGGACCCCGGCTGCCCGCTATCATCTTGGGCAGAGGATATGGCTGTCCACTCGGGATCCCACAAACTTTCCCCCAATTTTATTGGCCCTTTCCCCATTTCCAAGATTACTAGCCGCTCTGCTGTTCATCTTCTGTTGCCCCATACCCTCCTTTTACATCCCACTTTTCATGTTTCTAGAATTAAACCTGTCTCTTGTTTCCAGGTCCACCCCTCTCCCCCGTCTCATCGACGGCCAACCTGCGTACACGGTGAGGCTTCTCCTGAAAGTTCAGCAGGGCAGCGGATTCCGGACCTGGTTGACTGGGAGGGTTATGGCCCAAAGGAGAGGTGCTGGGTCCTCGCTAGGAACATCCTGGACCCAGCCCTCATCACTGAGTTCCATCACTGGCACCCCGATCAACCAGGTATGCGCCAAGGTAGGACTCCATGTGGCGTCCCTGGGGGGGGTACTGTCACACCCTGATCTGTTTCACCTGTCTTTGTGCTTGTCTCCACCCCCTCCAGTTGTCGCCCATTTGCCTCATTATCCCCTGTGTATTTATATCTGTGTTCTCTGTTTTTTCAAATCAAATTTTATTTGTCACATACACATGGTTAGCAGATGTTAATGCGAGTGTAGTTCCGACCATGCAGTAATATCTAACAAGTAATCTAACAATTTCACAACAACTACCTTATACACACAAGTGTAAAGGAATGAATAAGAATATGTACATGACAATATATGGATGAGCGATGGCCAAACGGCATAGGCAAGATGCAGTAGATGGTATAAAGTACAGTATATACATATGAGATGAGTAATGTAGGGTACATTTAGTCATTTAGCAGGGTATGTAAACATTATATAATGTGGCATTATTTAGTGGCTAGTGATACATTTATTAAATCAAATTTTTCATTATTAAAGTGGCTAGAGATTTGTGTTAGTATGTTGGCAGCAGCCACTCAATGTTAGTGATGGCTGTTTAACAGTCTGATGGCCTTGAGATAGAAGCTGTTTTCCAGTCTCTCGGTCCCAGCTTTGATGCACCTGTACTGACCTCGCCTTATGGATGGTAGCGGGGTGAACAGGCAGTGGCTTGGGTGGTTGTTGTACTTGATGATCTTTTTGGCCTTCCTGTGACATCGGGTGGTGTAGGTGTCCAGGAGGGCAGGTAGTTTGCCCCCGGTGATGCATTGTGCAGACCTCACTACCCTCTGGAGAGCCTTACGGTTGTGGGCGGAGCAGTTGCTGTACCAGGCGGTGATACAGCCCGACAGGATGCTCTCGATTGTGCATCTGTAAACGTTTGTGAGTGTTTTTGGTGACAAGCTGAATTTATTCAGCCTTCTTCACCATGCTGTCTGTGTGGGTGAACCACTTCAGTTTGTCCGTGATGTGTACGCCGAAGAACTTAAAACTTTCCACCTTCTCCACTACTGTCCCGTCGATGTGGATGGGGGCTCCTTCCTCTGCTGTTTCCTGAAGTCCACGATCATCTCCTTTTTTGTGTTGACATTGAGAGTGAGGTTATTTTCCTGACACCACACTCCGAGGGCCCTCACCTTCTCCTGTAGGCCTTCTCGTTGTTGTTGGTAGTCAAGCCTACCACTGTAGTGTCGTCTGCAAACTTGATGATTGAGTTAGATGCGTGCATGGCTACGCAGTCATGGGTGAACAGGGAGTACAGGAGAGGGCTGAGAACGCACCCTTGTGGGGCCCCAGTGTTGAGGATCAGCAGGGTGGAGATGTTGTTTCCTTCCCTCACCACCTGGGGCCGGCCCGCCAGGAAGTCCAGGACCCAGTTGCACAGGGCGGGGTCGAGACCCAGGGTCTCGAGCTTAATGACGAGTTTGGAGTGTACTATGGTGTTAAATGCTGAGCTGTAGTCGATGAACTGCATTCTTTCATAGGTATTCCTGTTGTCCAGATGGGTTAGGGCAGTGTGCAGTGTGATTGCGATTGCATCATATTTGGACCTATTGGGGCGGTAAGCAAATTGGAGTGGGTCTAGGGTGTCAGGTAGGGTGGAGGTAATATGGTCCTTGACTAGTCTCTCAAAGCACTTCATGATGACGGAAGTGAGTGCTACGGGGCGATAGTCATTTGCTCAGTTACCTTAGCTTTCTTGGGAACAATGATGGCCCTCTTGAAGCATCTGGGAACAGCAGACTGGGTTAAGGATTGATTGAATATGTCCGTAAACACACCAGCCAACTGGTCTGCGCATGCTTTGAGGATGCGGCTAGGGATGCCGTCTGGGCCGGCAGCCTTGCGAGGGTTAACACGTTTAAATGTTTTACTCACATTGGCTGCAGTGAAGGAGAGCCCACAGGTTTTGGTAGCGGGCCGTGTCGGTGGCACTGTATTTTCCTCAAAGCGAGCCAAGAAGTTGTTTCGTTTGTCTGGGAGCAAGACATCGCGGTCCGCAACGGGGCTGGTTTTCTTTTTGTTGTCTGTGATTGACTGCAGACCCTGCCACATACCTCTCGTGTCTGAGCCGTTGAATTCCGACTCTACTTTGTCTCTATACTGACGCTTAGCTTGTTTGATTGCCTTGTGGAGGGAATAGCTACACTGTTTGTATTCGGTCATGTTTCTGGTCGCCTTGTCCTGATTAAAAGCAGTGGTACGCGCTTTCAGTTTTGCGCGAATCCTGCCATCAATCCACGGTTTCTGGTTGGGGAAGGTTTTAATAGTCGCTGTGGGTACAACATCACCAATGTACTTGCTAATAAACTCGCACACCGATTCAGCGTATTCATCAATGTTATTGTCCAATGCTATGCGGAACATATCCCAGTCCACGTGATCGAAGCAATCTTGAAGCGTGGAATCGGATTGGTCGGACCAGCGTTGGACATACCTGAGCATGGGCGTTTCCTGTTTTAGTTTCTGTCTATAGGCTGGGAGCAACAAAATGGAATCGTGGTCCGATTTTCTATTGCCAGTTCGTCTTGTCTCGTCAAGCTTACCAGCGTTTTTCCCATGCTCCTGTTTTCTCTTTAGTCCCTGTTTTCTTGTTTTGACACTCCTGCCTGCCCTGACCCTGAGCCTGCTGTTCTGTACTTTGTTGTCACATGCGTCGAAAGGATTGGACCAAGGTGCAGCGTGTTGAGTGCTCATCTTCTTTTGTTTTTTTAAAGAGAACACTTAAACAAAATATACAAATGACAAACGACAGTTCCGTAAGGTACTAACTATACGAAAAAACAACCACCCACAAAACCCAAAGGAAAACAGGCTGCCTAAGTATGGCTTCCAATCAGAGACAACGAAAGACACCTGCCTCTGATTGGAAACCATACTTGGCCAAACCTGGAAAACGAAACATAGAAAATGAAAATTAGAACATATTCCCCTGGAAACAAACCCCAAAACACACAAACCAACCCCCCTGCCACGCCCTGACCATTCTACTATGGCAAATGACCCTTTTCACTGGTCAGGACGTGACACTTGTGACACTGCCCTAGATTACTGACCTCTGCCTGCCCTTCATGTATGTGGCCATTCTTGCATCTGCAGGAACCTCTCTTTATACTTCTATTGGTTAATTTTTAAGTTAGGGCAGGTGGGAGGCGGGGAGCGCTCCAGTACAGTAGGTGGTATTAATAACGTTGGATGCCAGCCACCGATAAACCCCACAGAAGAAGAGGTGGGGGGGTGACAACGGCTAGCTAATATACACCGGTAGACGGTGTTCTTCACCCCCGCCTCTCCGTAGTTCTGTTATTAATGGTGAGAGCAGGTGTTTGGCAGGCGGGAGCAAAGGACACTGTTTGCTATCTTAGCCAGCTAGTCTTTGAGGTACACAGCAAGCGGGAGGCAACGCTGTATGCTATATAACTAGCAATCTAGCTAGCACACCTTGTCACTAACTATCAAGCTAGCTAGTACACAGTGTCGCCCTAGCCTTCCATCTGCTGTGCTCAGGGTTGGGGAGTAACAGATTACATGTAATCCGTTACATGTAAGGGATTATATATATTTTTTTTTACTGTAATCTGTTACGTAACCAGCAGAAATATTGTAATCAGATTACAAAAAACTAGATGATTATTTAGAGGATTACTTTTAAATTCAGAAAGGATGTTTGTGAAAAAACATCTTTGACAATTCTCTGTTTTCTCAATGACATTGAAATCAGCATTCTAAAAAAGCGCAAGTTGACCACTATGTTGACACACCAAATGTGTTTGATGGATCGTGGGAAAAGAGCAGGAATAGGTTTTTTGTAGGCTACAGTCCAAGTCTTTCAATGGTGCGACTGCTGTCGACATCCAAAGATTATCCAATTTGAATAAATGCTTGGAGGTAAGAATGACAGCAGTGGTGTAGTCTACTGCAATATGGATATCACTTATTATTGATATCTACATAGCGCACTGATGTGAATCACACTGCTGCTCTCTCATTTAGCTATTTGCGCCTTACGGATTGTGGTTGTTGTGAATGGCTGTTCACAAATCTAAATGTGTATTTGAACCCAATAATGGTTGAATTCAAGAAGTTTAAGCTGCCTATCAATTATTGTTTTTGAATGCAGTGGGCATCCAGTGAAAAATGTGCTCTTGCAACAGCTGCTTAATCCAAGCCCATGGAATAAAAGGGCTTTTATTGCTCAATCTAATTCATGCTGATATATATTTTTTTCCATACGCCTAATTGGCACATGCTCAAGCTTGTACATTTTTGATAGACTTAAAGGGGCAATCTGTAGTTGCTACATCCATTTTTGGGCTTAAATATATATTCAGTACCAGTCAAAAGTTTGGACACACCTACTCATAGCTTTTTCAAGCAGAAATTTGCTTCCTGCAACACAAACTCAAAAAAGTTCTGGGACACTGTAAAGTCCATGGAGAATAAGAGCACCTCCTCCCAGCTGCCCACTGCACTGAGGATAGGAAACTCTGTCACCACCAATAAATCCACAATAATTGAGAATTTCAAGAAGCATTTTTCTACGGCTGGCCATGCTTTCCACCTGGCTACCCCTACCCCGGTCAACAGCACTGCACCCCCCACAGCAACTCGTCCCAAGCCTTCCCCATTTCTCCTTCTCCCAAATCCAGTCAGCTGATGTTCTGAAAGAGCTGCAAAATCTGGACCCCTACAAATCAGCCGGGATAGATAATCTGGACCCTTTCTTTCTAAAATTATCCGCCGAAATTGTTGCAACCCCTATTACTAGCCTGTTCAACCTCTCTTTCGTGTCGTCTGAGATTCCCAAAGATTGGAAAGCAGCTGCGGTCATCCCCCTCTTCAAAGGGGGGGACTGTTGACCCAAACTGCTACAGACCTATATCTATCCTACCCTGCCTTTCTAAGGTCTTCGAAAGCCAAGTCAACAAACAGATTACCGACCATTTCAAATCCCACCGCACCCTCTCCGCTATGCAATCTGGTTTCAGAGCTGGTCATGGGTGCACCTCAGCCACGCTCAAGGTCCTAAACAATATCTTAACCGCCATCGATAAGAAACAATACTGTGCAGCCGTATTCATTGACCTGGCCAAGGCTTTCGACTATGTCAATCACCACATCCTCATCGGCAGACTGAATAGTCTTGGTTTCTCAAATGATTGCTTCGCCTGGTTCACCAACTACTTCTCTGATAGAGTTCAGTGTGTCAAATCGGAGGGCCTGTTGTCCGGACCTCTGGCAGTCTCTATGGGGGTGCCACAGGATTCAATTCTTGGGCCGACTCTCTTCTATGTATACATCAATGATGTCGCTCTTGCTGCTGGTGAGTCTCTGATCTACCTCTATGCAGACGACACCATTCTGTATACTTCTGGCCCTTCTTTGGACACTGTGTTAACCTGTTATGGATAGGGGGCAGTATTTTCACGGCTGGATAAAAAACGTACCCGATTTAATCTGATTATTACCCCTGCCCAGAAACTAGAATATGCATATAATTATTAGCTTTGGATAGAAAACACTCCGAGCGAGTGCATGTGAGTGTGTGGTGGCCCTGTGCTATCTCCACGTCCACAAGGTCATACAATACGTTTACAAAACAGTAAAAAAAATGGTTGAGTAAATGGTAACACACATATAAGACCAGCTCTGGAGTCAATAACAACTCTCTCTCTCCCTCCCTCCTGAGACAAAGATGTATTGACATCGAGATAGCTTTTATATTTATATCATAGATGCATTATTGTGATAGCTAAGAGGGATATGTCCTTGAGATAAGAAGAGGGGATATGAGACTGTTTTACAGTTGAACTATTTCCCTTGTTACTAGTTGTGTCCCAAATGGCACCCTATTTCCTGTGCAGTGCAATACTTTGACCAGGGTCCAAAGGGAAAAGGGTGCCATTTGGGACATAACACTTGTTTTTTCTATAGTCCGTAGCCCAACATAAGATTGGATTTCACTGTGTAGTGCTGACATGTATTATTTTCAATCCTTGTGAAAAAAATATTTTATTTTCTACATGCTGTGGTGAAGCTGTGGGACAGCTTGTAAGGGAGGATGTCACTAAATCATGAAGTAATTGCTCGCAACTGTGCCTGCTTGCAAGACTCTGCCTGGGGCTCTGAGAAACTGAAATAAGGTGGAGCGGAGAGTGCAGGCAGGTCTTGGAGGGGGAGCTGTGCTTGGATGAACATTTGGCTTGTAGCTTTTGCAAGTATCCTCATTGCACTCATCTTAAGGGGTCTACACCGGTAACGAGCGTAGATCTATGCGTGTGTATGTTCGTGGGTGGAGTTGTTTGTTTGGGGCAGTGGACTGTTTTCGTTGCTATAAACCTTGAGAGGAAGTCCACCTTGTGTAGTGTACAGTGGCTTCCGAAAGTATTCACCTATTTTGTTGCCTTACAACCTGGAATTAAAATAGATTTTTGGGGGGTTTGTATCATTTGATTTACACAACATGCCTAAAACTTTGAAGATGCAATTTTTTTTTTAAATGTGAAACAAACAAGCAATAAGACAAAAAACAGAAAACTTGAGCATGCATAACTATTCATCCCCCCCCCCCCCACAAAAAAAAGTCAATATTTTGTAGATCCACCTTTTGCAGCAATTACAGCTGCAAGTCTCTTGGAGTATGTCTCTATAAGCTTGGCACATCTAGCCACTGGGATTTTTGCCCATTCTTCAAGACAAACTGCTCCAGCTCCTTCAAATTGGATAGATTCCGCTGGTGTACAGCAATCTTTAAGTCATGCCACAGATTCTCAATTAGATTGAGGTCTGGGCTTTGACTAGGCCATTCTAAGACATTTAAATGTTTCCCCTTAAACCACTTGAGTGTTGCTTAAGCAGTATGCTTAGGGTCATTGTCCTGCTGGAAGGTGAACCTCCGTCCCAGAGTGAGTAGTCGTGCTGTACTTCGCTCCGCAGGTAATATTACATTTCATTACATTACATTACAACGGAACGATTTTGATTAGTGTATAGTGTTAGCTAGCTACATAGTTGTCTTTGCTGTCTTTGTATCGAAGATAAAGGTGTAGCTTTGAGAAAATAACAAGGTTAGTTAGCCAGCTGTATCCGTTCGCAGCGACGCCGTTTTCCAAACTAAGTCAACACCACAGCCACTGCTAGCTAGCCAACTTTACCAACTAGCAGTACTGTAGAAACTAAATCCATTACAACGGAATGATTTGATTAGTGTAATGTTAGCTAGCTACATAGTTGTCTTTGTATCAAGGATAAAGGTGTAGTACAGAGTAACTATCAAGGTTAGCTAGCCAGCTACATTTTAAAACAAAGTCAACAACGCAGCCACTGCTAGCCAGCCAACTCTACCAGCTAGCAGTACTGTATCATTTTAGTCAACAAGATTTTTGCAACGTAAGCTTAACTTTCTGAACATTCGAGATGTGTAGTACACATGTGTAGCTAGGACTGACTTTTTGTTAGCTAGCCAACGTTTAATTACTTCTGCATTATGAAAGGAACTAGACACAGACACGAATGATCCATTGGTAGTTTGTTGTAACCAAGTATTGGTGCTAACCGTGTGTCATTGGATGCTATCATGCTAGTTAGCTACGGAGTCATAAGATACGGTGCACTGGGTGGGTTTCATGGAAGAATACTGTACCAGTTATCTAGCTGAATAAACTAAGTTTGAGCCTATTCCTGGAAACATTGAACCACTGTAGTTTACATCAATTATAATTTCTAAAGTGGAAGTTGGAAAAGTTAGATTTGAGTGTTTCAGTGAATGGTTAGTGAGGGAGGCCTTGCTCTCTCGCTTCCCC
This sequence comes from Salmo trutta, assembly GCF_901001165.1. Classification (NCBI taxonomy): domain Eukaryota; kingdom Metazoa; phylum Chordata; class Actinopteri; order Salmoniformes; family Salmonidae; genus Salmo; species Salmo trutta. The sequence continues at coordinate 25,365,050 of NC_042996.1, read as the reverse complement.
AGTTGTTTAGTTAATTTTCATTCCAATCTCCTTTGCATTAGCCTCTCCTATAGCCTGTCAACTATGTGTCTGTCTATCCCTGTTCTCTCCTCTCTGCACAGGCCATACAAACGCTTCACACAGTGTGACCGCTGCCACTCTAACCTGGTGGTCCCAGCGCACACGACCCACGTGGAGTTCCAGGTCTCCGGCAGCCTCTGGAACTGCCGGTCTGCAGCCAACAAGGCAGAGTTCATCTCAGCCTATGCTACCCTCCAGTCCCTCGACTTCTTGGCGCTGACGGAAACATGGATTACCACAGAAAACACTGCTACTCCTACTGCTCTCTCCTCGTCTGACCACATGTTCTCGCATACCCCGAGAGCATCTGGTCAGCTGGGTGGTGGCACTGGAATCCTCATCTATCCCAAGTGGACATTCTCTCTTTCTCCCCTGACCCATCTCTCTATCTCCTCCTTTGAATTCCATGCTATCACAGTCACTTGCCCATTAAAGCTTAACATCCTTATCATTTATCACCCTCCAGGTTCCCTTGGAGAGTTCATCAATGAGATTGATGCCTTGATAAGTTCCTTTCCTGAGGATGGCTCACCCTCACAGTTCTGGGTGACTTTAACCTCCCTACGTCCTTCTTTCCACTCCTCTCCTCTTTTGACCTCACCTTCTCACCGTCCCCCCCTACTCACAAGGTAGGCAATACGCTTGACCTCATCTTTACTAGATGCTGTTCTTCCACTAATCTCACTGCAACTCTCCTCCAAGTCTCCGACCACTACCTTGTATCATTTTCCCTCTCGCTCTCCTCCAACACTACTCACTCTCCCCTACTCAGATGGTATTGCGCCGTTGCAACCTTCGCTCTCTCTCTCCTGCTACTCTCTCCTCTTCCATCCTATCATCTCTTCCCTCTGCTCAAACCTTCTCCAACCAATCTCCTGATTCTGCCTCCTCAACCCTCCTCTCCTCCCTTTCTGCATCCTTTGACTCTCTATGTCCCCTATCCTCCCGGCCGACTCGGTCCTCCCCTCCTGCTCCGTGGCTTGACGACTCATTGCGAGCTCACAGAACAGGGCTCTGGGCAGCCGAGCGGAAATGGAGGAAAACAAGCCTCCCTGCGGACCTGGCATCTTTTCACTCCCTCCTCTCTACAATTTCTTCCTCTGTTTCTGCTGCTAAAGCCACTTTCTACCACTCTAAATTCCAAGCATCTGCCTCTAACCCTAGGAAGCTCTTTGCCACCTTCTCCTACCCTATGCTTTGACCTCTTTCTCCCCTCTCTCTCTAGATGAAATCTTGCGACTTGTGACGGCCGGCCGCCCAACAACCTGCCCGCTTGACCCTATCCCCTCCTCTCTTCTCCAGACAATTTCTGGAGACCTTCTTCCTTACCTCACCTCGCTCATCAACTCATCCTTGACCGCTGGCTACGTCCCTTCCGTCTTCAAGAGAGCGAGAGTTGCACCCCTTCTCAAAAAACCTACACTCGATCCCTCCGATGTCAACAACTACAGACCAGTATCCCTTCTTTCTTTTCTCTCCAAAACTCTTGAGCGTGGCGTCCTTGGGCAGCTCTCTTGCTATTTCTCTCAGAATGACCTTCTTGATCCAAATCAGTCATGTTTCAAGACTGGTCATTCAACTGAGACTGCTCTTCTCTGTGTCACGGAGGCTCTCCGCACTGCTAAAGCTAACTCTCTCTCATCTGCTCTCATCCTTCTAGACCTATCTGCTGCCTTTGATACTGTGAACCATCAGATCCTCCTCTCCACCCGCTCCGAGTTGGGCATCTCCGGCGCGGCTCATTCTTGGATCGCATCCTACCTGACAGGTCGCTCCTACCAGGTGGCGTGGCGAGAATCCGTCTCCGCACCATGTGCTCTCACCACTGGTATCCCCCAGGGCTCAGTTCTAGGCCCTCTCCTATTCTCGCTATACACCAAGTCACTTGGCTCTGTCATATCCTCACATGGTCTCTCCTATCATTGCTACGCAGATGACACACAATTAATCTTCTCCTTTTCCCCTTCTGATAACCAGGTGGCAAATCGCATCTCTGTCGGGCAGACATATCAGTGTGGATGACGGATCAGTGTGGATGACGGATCAGCACCTCAAGCTGAACCTCGGCAAGACGGAGCTGCTCTTCATCCCGGGGAAGGACTGCCCATTCCACGATCTCGCCATCACGGTTGACAACTCCATTGTGTCCTCCTCCCAGAGTACTAAGAGCCTTGGCGTGACCCTGGACAACACCCTGTCGTTCTCCGCTAACATGAAGGCGGTTACCCGATCCTGTAGGTTCATGCTCTACAACATTCGCAGAGTACGACCCTGCCTTACACAGGAAGAGGTGCAGGTCCTAATCCAGGCACTTGTCATCTCCCGTCTGGATTACTGCAACATACTTCCGGTCCGGAGCGAGCAGTCGCACTTCGCTTCGCTCCACAGGTAATATTACACTTCATTACATTACAACGGTTTGGTTTGTTTGATCTGAGCAATTTTTCTTAGCTATCAAAGATAATTGTGTAGTTTAGAGTAATTAGAGTAATTATCGAGGCTAGCTATTTTTTCGTCCTCCTAACGTAGTCAACACTGCTAGCTAGCTAGTCAACACTGCTAGCTAGCCAAATTCTACCGACTAGCAGCACTGTAGAAACTATTACATTACAACGGAACGACTTGATTAGTGTAGTGTTAGTAGTGTAGTGTTAGTGTTAGTTAGCTAGCTACATAGTTGTCTTTGCTGTCTTTGTATCTAAGATAATTGTGTAGTTTAGAGTAATTATCAAGGTTAGCTAGCCAGCCGCGACGCCTTGCCCAGACTCCAGACTTAGTCAACACACCTAGTCATCAAACCCACTGCTAGCTAGTGGGTTTGCTAGCTAGCCAACTGTTACCGACTAGCAGCGCTGTAGATACTAATACATTACAACGGAACGATTTGACTAGTGCAGTGTTAGCTAGCTAGCTACATAGTTGTCTTTGTCATAGCTTGATAATTGTGTAGTTTAGTAATTATCTAACCCTAGGAAGCTCTTTGCTACCTTCTCCTCCCTCCTGAATCCTCCCCCCCCTCCTCCCTCTCTGCGGATGACTTCGTCAACCATTTTGAAAAGAAGGTTGATGACATCCGATCCTCGTTTGCTAAGTCAAACAACACCGCTGGTCCTGCTCACACGGCCCACGCTTGGATTGCGTCCCACCTGACAGGTCGCTCCTACCAGGTGGCGTGGCGAGAATCTGTCTCCGCACCACGTGCTCTCACCACTGGTGTCCCCCAGGGCTCTGTTCTAGGCCCTCTCCTATTCTCACTATACACCAAGTCACTTGGCTCTGTCATATCCTCACATGGTTTCTCCTATCATTGCTATGCAGACGACACACAATTAATCTTCTCCTTTCCCCCTTCTGATAACCAGGTGGCGAATCGCATCTCTGCATGTCTGGCAGACATATCAGTGTGGATGACGGATCACCACCTCAAGCTGAACCTCGGCAAGACGGAGCTGCTCTTCCTCCCGGGGAAGGATTGCCCGTTCCATGATCTCGCCATCACGGTTGACAACTCCCTTGTGTCCTCCTCCCAGAGTGCTAAGAACCTTGGCGTGACCCTGGACAACACCATGTCGTTCTCCACTAACATCAAGGTGGTGACCCGATCCTGTAGGTTCATGCTCTACAACATTCGCAGAGTACGACCCTGCCTCACACAGGAAGCGACGCAGGTCCTAGTCCAGGCACTTGTCATCTCCCGTCTGGATTACTGCAACTCGCTGTTGGCTGGGCTCCCTGCCTGTGCCATTAAACCCTACAACTCATCCAGAACGCCGCAGCCCGTCTGGTGTTCAACCTTCCCAAGTTCTCTCACTTCACCCCGCTCCTCCGCTCTCTCCACTGGCTTCCAGTTGAAGCTCGCATCCGCTACAAGTCCATGGTGCTTGCCTACGGAGCTGTGAGGGGAACGGCACCTCCGTACCTTCAGGCTCTGATCAGGCCCTACACCCAAACAAGGGCACTGCGTTCATCCACCTCTGGCCTGCTCGCCTCCCTACCTCTGACGAAGCACAGTTCCCGCTCAGCCCAGTCCAAACTGTTCGCTGCTCTGGCACCCCAATGATGGAACAAGCTCCCTCACGACGCCAGGACAGCGGAGTCAATCACCACCTTCCGGAGACACCTGAAACCCCACCTCTTTAAGGAATACCTGGGATAGGATAAAGTAATCCTTCTAACCCCCCCCCCCCTAAAAGATTTAGATGCACTATTGTAAAGTGGTTGTTCCACTGGATATCATAAGGTGAATGCACCAATTTGTAAGTCGCTCTGGATAAGAGCGTCTGCTAAAATGACTTAAATGTAAATGTAAATGTAAATGTAAATGTGGGGCTCCCTGCCTGTGCCATTAAACCCCTACAACTCATCCAGAACGCCGCAGCCCGTCTGGTGTTCAACCTTCCCAAGTTCTCTCACGTCACCCCGCTCCTCCGCACACTCCACTGGCTTCCAGTTGAAGCTCGCATCTGCTACAAGACCATGGTGCTTGCCTACGGAGCTGTGAGGGGAACGGCACCTCCGTACCTTCCAGCTCTGATCAGTCCCTATACCCAAAGAAGGGCACTGCGTTCATCCACCTCTGGCCTGCTGGCCCCCCTACCTCTGCGGAAGCACAGTTCCCGCTCAGCCCAGTCAAAACTGTTCGCTGCTCTGGCACCCCAATAGTGGAACAATCTCCCCCACGATGCCAGGACAGCGGAGTCAATCAGCACCTTCCGGAGACACCTGAAACCCCACCCTCTTTAAGGAATACCTGGGATAGGATAAAGTAATCCTTCTAACCCCCCCCACCCCCCCAAAAAAGATGTAGATGTACTATTGTAAAGTGGTTGTTCCACTGGATATCATAAGGTGAATGCACCAATTTGTAAGTCGCTCTGGATAAGAGTATCTGCTAAATGACGTAAATGTAAATGTAAATGTAAATCTCTGGAAGACTGAAACAGGTTTCCCTCAAGAATTTCCCTGTATTTAGCATCATCCATCATTCCTTCAATTCTGACCAGTTTCCCAGTCCCTGCAGATGAAAAACATCCCCACAGCATGATGCTGCCACCACCATGCTTCACTGTGGGGATGGTGTTCTCAGGGTGATGAGAGGTGTTGGGTTTGCGTTTTCCTTGCTGGCCAAAAAGCTCAATTTTAGTCTCATCTGACCAGAGTATCTTCTTCCATATATTTTGAGAGTCTCCCACATGCCTTTTGGCGAACACCAAACATGTTTGCTTATATCTTTCTTCAAGCAATGGCTTTTTTCTGGACACTCTTCTGTAAAGCCCAGCTCTGTGGATTGTACGGCTGAAAGTGGTCCTATGGACAGATATTCCAATCTCCACTGTGGAGCTTTGCAGCTCCTTCAGGACTATCTTTGTCTCTTTGTTGCCTCTCTGATTAATGCCCTCCGTGCCTGGTCCATGAGTTTTGGTGGGCGGCCCTCTCTTGGCAGGTTTGTTGTGATGCCATATTCTTTTAATTTTTTATAATAGATTTAATGGTGCTCCGTGGGATGTTCAAAGTTTCTGATATTTTTTTATAACCCAACCCTGATCTGTACTTCTACACAACTTTGTACCTGACCTTTTTGGAGAGCTCCTTGGTCTTCATGGTGCCGCTTGCTTGGTGGTGCCCCTTGCTTAGTGGTGTTGCAGACTCTGGGGCCTTTCAGAACAGCTGTACTGAGATCATGTGGCAGATCATGTGATACTTATATTGCACACAGGTGGACTTTATTTAAATAATAATGTGACTTCTGAAGGTAATTGGTTGCGCTAGATCTTATTTTGGGGCTTCATAGCAAAGGGAGTGAACACATATGCGCGCACCAATTTTCATGATTACATTTTTATTTATTTTTTGAAACAAGTCATTTTTTTATTTTCACTTCACCAATTTGGACTATTTTAAAATGCAAATCAATTTATAACATTTTTGCCATGCGTTTTTCTGGATTTTCGTTGTTGTTATTCTGTCTCTCACTGTTCAAATACACCTACCATTAAAATGATAGACTGATAATTTCTTTGTCAGCGGGCAAACGTACAAAATCAGCAGGGGATCAAATACTTTTTTCCCTCACCGTACAGATGAACGTGGTACCTTCAGGCGTTTGGGAATTGCTCCCAAGGATGAACCAGACTTGTTGAAGTCTACAGCAGTATGATGGCTACGTGGTCCCATTTTCTGAGGTCTTGGCTGATTTCTTTAGATTTTCCCATGATGTCAAGCGTGGCACTCAGTTTGAAGGTAGGCCTTGACATACATCCACAGGTACACCTCCAATTGACTCAAATGATGTCAATTAGCCTATCAGAAGCTTCTAAAGCCATGACATCATTTTCTGGAATTTTCCAAGCTGTTTAAAGACACAGTCAACTTACTGTATGTAAACTTCTGACCCACTGGAATTGTCATACAGTAAATTATAAGTGAAATAATCTGTCTGTAACAATTGTTGGAAAAATTACTTGTGTCATGCACAAAGTAGATGTGCTAACAGACTTGCCAAAACTATAGTTTGTTAACAAGAAATTTGTGGAGTGGTTGAAAAACGAGTTTTAATGACTCCAACCTAAGTGTATGTAAACTTCTGACTTCAACTGTATATGCCTGTTTACAAATGCTAGTTACATGTCAGGTTAGTCTGATGTTCTATGCTTTACAACACTACTTTTAGCCACAGAAGCAAACATGTTTCTTTTTTTATTGTAATTGCTGGGGCTTGAACTGCTCCTACTACTCTGGAGAAGAAGAAAAAAAAAACAGTGAAAATTGTCCAACCTATGTGAAGCATTAACAAGGAAAGACATGTTCAATACTTTCGGATGTCGGATGCCAGATATGACAACTTGCACCTCACATCTCGCACGAGAGAACTGCTTGCCCATAAGTGCTGCAGAAAGCCTGTGTGACCCTTCGGTTTTTGGCGAGTGGCTGCACACAGCCAAGTCTTGCTGCGAGTTATAATTTATATGCTAGGAATCTCAACAGTATGTGCAATCGTCATGGAAGTGTGCCAAGCCATCTGGCATGTCCTGAAGGAGGGTTTTGTTGCTTATCCCTCCATGGCAAAATGGGCAGAAATCGCCAGAGATTTTGGGGATTGTTGGAATTATCCATTCGGATCCGAGATTCGGCAGACGAATACTACACCTACAAGGGCTTTTTCTCAAATGGTCCTGATGGCAGTCTGCAATGCAAGGTACCGACCCACCATACGCTATATACATATGATGTGAAAATTATGCCGCTACAGACGTTATAATGACATGCCTCACATAAAAGTGATTTGGCATCCCAATAACAGGATGGGGGCCTTTGTCTAAAGCATAGGCTACACAGTTGTTACAGTATACATTTGATAGCCTTCATGTTCCTGTTCAATACTAATGGAAACACATTTTTTTGGCCATCTTGATGCCATCTTGATGCCATGAATATCGCCACTCAAGAGCCAAAATAATTTCAGAGAACTGCTTTGGAATCCTTGCTGCAAGATGGAGGATCCTGAGACGAGCCCCTGAGGTTGCCCCAGAGAAAGCTGAGGCCATTGTTAAGGCCTACGTGGCCTTCCACAACTACCTTTGCACCACAGACATTGACAACACAGATTCATCAACACGGTACATCCACCCCACGTTTATTGACCACTCCACACCCACCTGCTTCCAGGAGAGTGGAGACAGGTGGTATAAGGGGACACCAGCTTCCTGGACCCAAGAAACATGTCGTCAGACAGGGCAACCAGAGTTGCCGTAGATGTGCACAACAACCTCAAGGACTACTTTCTCACACCAGCAGGTCAAGTGGCTTTCCAGGATGCTGCTATCACGCTTGGCACCCTACAGTAAATATTGGAGTGTGGTTTGGAAAATATGTGCAGAAATACATTCTCTTCTCCTGGTGGATGACTGTTTTTGTCATGTTGTGAGCTACACACTTGGTTTTGCTCTTTTTCTCATTCACATTTTACAAATCACAACAAAGAGTACTATAATGACAATTACTTCATCCTTAGTTTTTCATATTTTTTGGGAGGCTAGACCCTCAAGACATTTAACTAACCTTGTGTTGTGAAGTGGCCTTTCAATGAGAACGTTCTTGCTATAGCAAATGGATGAGTATCTGTCCAGCTGTAGACAATAAGGCTAGAACCTCGAGACATTAACCTCATCTACAATGAGGTAGAATGATCTACAATCATGTACAAAGCCATAGAAGTTTACTGAGTGACTGATTCAAAACAGTAATATTTTCTTCCACAAGTGCAATGTAAAACAATGTAGTACACAGGTGAAACGTGTGATGAAAGGGGAAATAAGAGAAATAACTAAGTAAACACCAGTAACACGAGAATGAGGAAATAAGTATAAAAAAACATGCACAAAAAAAACCCAGTAAATTACCCACCACCCTAATATAAAAAAAAGCGCACAAGAGTTTTTGGGGTGAGATAAATGGGAGACGTTGATCAGCAGGAATAGACAGCATCCATGGTATCATGACATTGTAGACGGCCTTTGCTGGACTACAATGTCATGATACCATGGATGCTGTCTATTCCTGCTGATCAACGTCTCCCATTTATGCTGTTTCTGTAACTATTGCTGCCGTTTCTTTAAGTCATCCACCCGCTGCGTAATGTCAGTGTCCAAAGGATTCTCAGCTGTCTTCCTCTTCCAGTCATTGGAGCTGGGTCGGGGAGATTGGGTGGAGGTTGATGGAGTTGCAGGGCAGAGAGACAGTGGGTTGGGTATTGGTGAGAGTGGCCGGGGATGGGCCCTCAGGGCTCAGCTCAATCTCTGGACTGTCCAACCCTTCCCCCCTCCAACACCTACAAGCAGATGGCGAATACATTAGACTACAATGCAAGCAATCTATAAATATCTCCATGGGCTCCTCTGAGTTAAAATGTCTACCCAAAATAACTGATTTCATAAACTTCTCAATCTAATTACACACACACAGCACATTGTCTGTTTTCTGATGTTTGAACTAGCCCTGCTATCATTATGATAACCCAGGCACTGAATATTTCTCACTCACAAATTCTCCTATCCAGAAAACAGCTGATTTCAAATGATCTAACTAGGTCTGCTAAACACAAGACCACAAACACACTAACTGTACAAAAGGACTCGGCTGCATGTTGGTGTCTGCTAACGATGTTTTACATGAACACTAAGCCAATCGGTGTCTGACAATCGATGAGACACACACCAGTGGCAGCTCCACACCTCGTCTCCTTCACCCTTTTCAGATTATGAACATACCAGTCCCGAATCTTTCTCCATGTTTCTTTGATATCAGTATCAGTGTTCAAATTTTGTGAAATCTCTCTCCAGCTGTTGACATTTGCTTGATTGTCCATATACAACCGCATCAAAGGGTTGTAAAGGTTCTCGCATTGTCTCACAAGCTCACACAGACACTCCTCCAAACTGGACATAGACATAATTGCGTTTAGCAAATCTCAAAATAAAAAGTGGAAAAAAGGTAGCTTGCAAGTAGGAAAAGGGGAAGTAGCTGAACGTCCATCTCTTCAGTGTTTATACCAGAAAGGATGCCGGAAAATATGTAATGTAGACACAGGGGCAGGACAGACGTTGCGAAACTCACTCAATACTGCCCCTCAGTCTTCTCAAGGAATGATACATCGGGTCTAAATTTCCCTGGAAAAAACTGCGTCGCTTGACGGAGCATATTACAAGGAGCTGCCCCTTTTGTGATGAAAAACAACATTGCAACAATGCATTATGCTCTGTTGGCCCTGTTTGCCCTACCCATTCGCTGCTGGGTAGGGCAGCCGGCAACGAAGACAGGTATTGAGGGTGAATTTGAAAAACCAGATAAGATATTGGGGTTGCTAGGAGTGTGAGTCATCTCCCTTGCTTTTGGGAACAGACCGTTTTGTAGCGTGCTTTTGGACATGCAAATTAATTGGCTAAGCTTTATTGTATAAATTCTACACACGGGACACTAAAAGTGCATCTTAAACGAATCAATCTTTATTAACAGTTAACTGGAGAGGTTCCAACAAACTTGAAGCACCATTTTGAACGTCTGTCAGGAGCTCTACCGGGGAAGTCACATTAGTTCTCCTATATACTGCAGACAAGTTATATTTGCATGATTTAGATTATTCATCATTCATAATTAATTCATCATTAAAGTTTGCTTCATTCATATGACCCACCAATACTGTCTCATGCATTTGATAGACCAGTAACGCACAAGGATTCTTCTCTCTAAGTTGAGACCTTGAAACTGCGATATCTTTTGTTCTGAAAACGAGGGTCTGGGAGTACTGACAAATTACAGACACTGAAAGTGAGGATTCGTCACTTGCATGAACACAGAAATTGGTTATTAGAAACGCACAAACTTTCACGTTCGTCGTACCCCCCCCCCCCAAAGGTGCAGACCCCAGATGCACCTCAAACAAAAAAACACAAAAATAAACCCCAAAACAAAAATAATCCCAACTAAAGGGAGGGGAGGGGGGGTGTAGCACAAGAACCGTCGGTGACGGTGGCCACCCTCCCTTCCCTCCCTTTAGTTGGGATTATTTGGAGGTGGCTCAGGCTCTGGCCTTAGTCCCCAACCTAACCTGTCCACCCCCGCTGAAGGCTCAGGGCTGATGTGCATCGCTGGAGACCTCGGGCTGATGCGCGTCGCTGGAGACCTCGGGCTGATGCGCGTCGCTGGAGACCTCGGGCTGATGGGCGTCGCTGGAGACCTCGGGCTGATGGGTGACTCTGGGAGCTCCGGACTGGAGGGCGACTCTGGGAGCTCCGGACTGAAGGGCGATTCTGGCTGAGCTGGTTCCGGACTGTAGGGCAACTCTGGCTGCGCTGGTTCTGGACTGTAGGCCGACTCTGGCTGCGCCGGTTCCGGGCTGTGGGCAGTCTCTGGCTGCGCCGGTTCTGGACTGTGGGCCATCTCTGCAGGCTCCGGACTGTGGGCCATCTCTGCAGGCTCCGGACTGTGGGCCGTCTCTGCAGGCTCCGGACTGTGGGCCGTCTCTGCAGGCTCTGGACTGTGGGCCGTCTCTGTCGGCTCCGGACTGTGGGCCATCTCTGTCGGTTCCGGACTGTGGGCCGTCTCTGTCGGCTCTGGACTGTGGGCCGTCTTTGCAGGCTCCGGACTGTAGGACATCGCCGGAAGCACTGGACGGGGAACTGTCGCCGGAAGCTCTGGACAGGGAACTGTCGCCAGAAGCTCTGGACGGGGAACTGTCGCCGGAAGCTCTGGACAGGGAACTGTCGCCAGAAGCTCTGGACGGGGAACTGTCGCCGGAAGCTCTGGACGGGGAACTGTCGCCGGAAGCTCTGGACGGGGAACTGTTGCCGGAAGCTCTGGACTGGACAGGCGCACTACAGGCCTGGTGCGTGGGGCTGGCTTTGGAGGCGCCAGACTGGTAACACGCACCTCAAGGCCAGTGCGAGGAGCAGGAGCAGGACGAACTGGACTGGGCTGACGCACTGGAGGCCTAGTGCGTGGGGCTGGTACTGGAGGTACCAGACTGGAGACGCACCTCAAGGCTAGTGCGAGGAGCAGGAACAGGACGTACTGGACTGGGCTGACGCACTGGAGGCCTGGTGCGTGGATGGTGCTGGCTTTGGAGGCGCCAGACTAGAGACACGTACCTCAGGGCTAGTGCGAGGAGCAGGAACTGGATACTCCGGGCTATGAACAAGCACTGGAGTTCTGGAGCGCACAGCCTGCACCACCCGTCCTGGCTGGGTAGTCACAGTAGCCCTGCACGGGCGGAGTGCTGGCACAGGGCAAACTGGGCTGTGCAGAGGCCTGATGGCTGCCGTGCGTAGAGCAGGCGCAGGGTAGCCTGGGCCTAGGAGATATACTGGTGGCCAGATGTACTGCGCAGGCATACTCCTACCTGGCTGGATGCCCACTCTAGCTGGGGCTGGAATCACTCGCACCGGACTGTGCGTGCGCATGGGCGAGATCGTGCGCACTTCCACATAGACCGGCGCTCTCATGATACGCTGCTCCCCATAATAAGCACGGGGAGTTGGCTTAGGTCTATTACCTGACCTAGCCACTCTTCCCGTGTGCCAAGGTCCTGCCCCGTCCAAAATTTCCTCCCATGTCCATGACTCCAAATCCCTCTGCTGCTCCTTCCTCCGCTGCTTGGTCCATTGGAGGTGGGTAGTTCTGTCACGTTCGTCGTAGGAATTGGACCAAGGCGCAGAAGAAAACCAAAACAAACACTTAATACAACAACGACGACGACGACGACGACGAGAAACAGTCCTGTGAGGCACACAGCTACACACATACGGAACAACTACCCACAAAAAAACATGGAAAAACACCCCTACTAAATAGGACCTTCAATTAGAGGCAACAAGGAACAGCTGCCTCCAATTGAAGGTCAACCCAATAAACTAAACATAGAAATAGAAAAACTAGAATGAACATAGAAATATACAAACATAGAACATTAACCAAAAAATCCCAAAACACACAAAACACACCCTGACCAAACTACAATAACAAACAACCCCTTTTACTGGTCAGGACGTGACACAAACATAACATTTTCCATCATAGCTTTCTCTGTGTTTGTAAACAGAGCGCACCGCGAGTGTAGTGCACTTCTTTATTCTATGTAATTAATCAGGCTGAAACCTACGGCGATCAACCTGAATCCGGGTATAGCCTATTTGTTGTTCCTGTCCAGGTTTTAGCTTTTTCAGTGCACCTTGGATACAGATCCACTGCCGGTCTGCCACTCGGACCGGCCCAACAGTGGTGCACATGCCCAGACCCCATGGGGGGTCCGTCAGCTTGGAGAGCCAAGTGTTTTTAAATGTTACATTTAAATGTTCAATGTTATGTCTTGGTCTTCTTTTGTTGGCTTAGTCTTGTTAAATGGGTTATGTGGGGCGAACAATACAGGGATTGCAGACTGCGTATTTCAAAGTGGGGGGTTCTGTGACTTTATTATCAGGTGTGGATCTCTGGACCGTGTGTAGGCTATTATGCCCCTGTGTGCAGTGAATTTTCATGTTTGTACAATTGCATTTCATTGGGCTAGGCCAAGTTTGCAGTGAAGTAGTAGTAGGACCTTGGATGTTCAGTTCTCTTTAACCATATACCTCACTAGTGTGTGTTGCGTCACTTTTTAGCGTGTTATAGGACTTAATAGCCTGTGTGCCTTCTGATTGGGTAACAGAGACTGCAGGAATTTAATAGGTCGCCTAGCATTTTATGCACGCTGCCTTATGAAATTGTGTAAGTAATAAAAATAATTGTTTGCTATTTTTGTGTTGAGTTTTGGTGTGTCCTATCCTCTGAAGCTGGACCATACCGGTCAAAAAAGGTGGTGGCAGTGTCACGCTACTCTGCTCAATCCAGTACTTACCCCACCTCTCAGGTGGTCAGGCGAGCTTTATTACACTACTATTTTCTATACTATTATACTACTATTATATACTAGGACACTCATGGACTGACTACGTTCTTACCATTGTTGGACATGCCCACAGCAAGGCACTTGTAGAAGCGACAGTATTGGCACTTGTTGCAGTTCTTCCTCTGTATTTTACAGTGTCGGTAACACTTGTCATATTCCAACTTCAGTCTGATGGTCCTTCTCAAGAATCCCTGTCAGAAAGACAAAGATAGTACCTTAAAATGTGGTTAACAGAAGCAAACAGTACACACTTTTTAGAGTCAATATCTAGATCTAAGAGTAAGGAAATAGGCCATATATACACTGTAACTGCCATGAAGTAGGCTACCTACTTTGTTTATGTGTAATTGCAATTAATTCCCTGACACCATTTTGTTTGACACAAGCCTTGAGGGCGTGGTGGCATATTTCCCTGATAAAATTTCTCTGCCCTCATTCATCAGATGTATTGCATATAATAAGTCTATAGCAGACTTTTTGCGATAGAGACTTCAGGAATTTGGGTCAACTCATCTCACTCAAATTACAGAGGACGTGTGTATTTTTATGTCCATTCAGGAATGTGAGAAGGACATTAGAGGTTATGTATGTGTGTCTCTGTCTGTCTGCCTGCCTGCCTTCCTCCCATTCTGGCTAGCTGTCTGTCTGGCCTGAGGAAGTATAAGGGATATGTGTGTGTATTTGCGTGTTTGTGTGACCATGGTAGAAAGGCCGAACATGCCCACACAAAAACACACACATGCATACCCAGAGCAATGGAATTCTCCGACCCAGGGCCAGTGCTGTAGTACTCAGGGTACAGGTCAAAGGAGCTGAGTGTGTCATCCCACTGAGTGTGTCATCCCACTGAGAAATATCTTCAGTCCATGTGTCTTCCATGTCTGTGATCAGGTCTCCACACAGCGGTCTGCCCAGAAGGGACTCCCCCAGAGGGGACGGAGGGCTGTATGAGCCTGGCATGTCTAAATCAAATCAAATTTATTTATATAGCCCTTCTTACATCAGCTGATATCTCAAAGTGCTGTACAGAATCCCAGCCTAAACCCCAATCAGCAAGCAATGCAGGTGTAGAAGCACTGTGGCTAGGAAAAACTCCCTAGAAAGGCCAGAGCCTAGGAAGAAACCTAGAGAGGAACCAGGCTATGAGGGGTGGCCAGTCCTCTTCTAGCTGTGCCAGGTGGAGATTATAACAGAACATGGCCAAGATGTTCAAATGTTCATAGATGACCAACAGGGTCAAATAATAATAATCATAGTGGTTGTCGAGGGTGCAACAGGTCAGCACCTCAGCAGTAAATGTCAGTTGGCTTTTCGTAGCTGATCACATTCAGAGTATCTCTACCGCTCCTGCTGTCTCTAGAGAGTTGAAAACAGTAAGTCTGGGACAGGTAGCACGTCCGGTGAACAGGTCAGGGTTCCATAGCCATAGGCAGAACGGTTGAAACTGGAGCAGCAGCACGGCCAGGTGGACTGGGGACAGCAAGGAGTCATCAGGCCAGGTAGTCCTGAGGCATGGTCCTATTGCTCAGGTCCTCCGAGAGAGAGAGAGAGAGAGAGAGAGAAAGAATTAGAGAGAGCATACTTAAATTCACACAGGACACCAGATAAGACAGGAGAGCTACTCCAGATATAACAGACTGACCCTAGCCCCCCGACACATAAACTACTGCAGCATAAATACTGGAGGCTGAGACATGGTACCACGGTACTGGTGGACCAGGAACCAGATCACACATCAGATGGCTGTATAGAAAGGGAGAGAGAGAACAGGAGGGGAGGAGGAGAGTAGGGAGAGAGGGAGAGTGAGAAAGAGAGAGCATGTATGAAACAAGGGAGGGAATTTTGAGTCATCTTTTCTAGGTAGTGTATAACAACCTCACTTCCTGAGATAAAGAATGTTACATACAGGTCCAGTGATGTTCAGACTCACACAGAACAAGGAAGGGAAGGTCAGGTCATTCACTTCAGTGTGTTTACTGTGAGGGAGAGCAAACTGTCCATGCCCACTAAGTCAACACTGGACTGGGTCTTATCACCATATTACTCACTGACTCAACAGGGCTACCAAAGTGCACATTCCCAGATAGGATGCATTACAGTGCATGGATTGGGGTGTGATGCTGTTGTTAGTGAAGGACAATGACGTGAAACTATAACTTTAAGTGCTTTCCTCTTCTTATCTTCCTCTCATTCCTCCTCTGTTCTTCATCTTCGCGAGAATGCATTTTACATATTCTGCACACAATGATCCACTGACACACGGACACAGACAAAGACACACACGATCACAGACCAAAACATCTTCAGGGAATGTACAGTAGCCTACAGCCCTAGTTCCAGTGATGTTCCACCCCAAAATCCTAACAAACTAACACGCAAGCAACGCAACACACATGCTGTATAAACACACACATACACACACTCACTGACTAACACACCCCCAGGTTCTGTTATGTAGCCTAGTTCCAGTGAAGTTCCATCATGGGGAGCTGGTAACCCTATACCCCATGGCCCATTACTCTGTACAGAGAGAGATGTCTATCTATTTATCTCTGTGTGGTTCCACTGTGTGGGACTAGATCTGACTAACTAAAACACACACAGCTGCCTCTCTTCTCACTCTGTGGTTGGAAACATCTGCCGGAGACATTATAGCACTGTGGGTGAATATCCCCTCTCTGTAGCTAACACTTCGTCCTGCAATGACCCTTGAAGGTATGCAGGCAGCTGTTGGTATATTCTGGACATACAATAGACTGTCTAGGGTTCTTTGGTTCATCGTTATTGATCAGCTGTCAGATGTTGATCACAAGAGGTAGTTGTATCTAAGTCTTGTTGTTTGTTAGCTATAGACACTTTAGATAAAGCTACTGCTACAGCATCCACTTTCTTGCTACCACCAATGATTGTAGATCACAGTATGACTAATGATATTTCCAAACACTGATTGATTCAGACATACACAGAGGTTCCCAGCAACAGCACATTTCCAAGTAAATCTACCGAGACGCTCAATCCTTGACTCTTTACCGATTTCATCTGAGCTCCGTCCAAAACTGAGACTGAAGTCAATTAACCAGCTGTTCAAATCTGTCCTCTTAGAAAACATCTAAATGAGAATGGTTTTATAGGTTTTAGAAATACATCAAAACACAATAATGTTGAAGTTAAGATCCTTGCCAACTAATATAAACATTTATATTTAATTTCAATGAAATGACGTTGAACCAACTTGGAATAAACGTTGAATTGACGTCTGTGGCCAGTGGGCAGCGTCCTCAACCTTTGAGCACTGA
The DNA here is from genome assembly GCF_901001165.1 of Salmo trutta. NCBI lineage: Eukaryota > Metazoa > Chordata > Actinopteri > Salmoniformes > Salmonidae > Salmo > Salmo trutta. The sequence continues at coordinate 25,348,259 of NC_042996.1, read as the reverse complement.
CCGACACGTGTGCTCCATGGACGTTAACAAGCAGTTGAAATTTGGTCAGTCCAAATCTGAACCAATCATATGTTTCAAAAGTTTGGACAGCACATTACAGAACAGTACAGTAGAGCACATTAGAGTACAGTATAATGTACGTTATTGTATTGTACTGTAATGTACTAAACTACACAGAGCATACAAAACATTAGGAACACCTTCCTAATATTGAGCCACACCCCCTTTTGCCCTCAGAACAGCCTCAATTCATTGGGGGCATGGACTCTACAAGGTCTCGAAAGCGTTCCACAGGGATGCTGGCCCATGTTGACTCCAGTGCTTCCCACAGTTGTGTCAAGTTGGCTGGATGTCCTTTGGGTGGTGTAGAATTGTTGATACACACAGGAAACTGTTGAGCGTGAAAAACGATTGAAGTGGATTTAACAAGTGAAATCAATAAGGGATCATAGCTTTCACCTGGTCGGTCTATGTCATGGAAAGAGCAGGTGTTCCTAATGTTTTGTACACTCAGTGTATACTGTACTGAATGAACACTACTCTGCTGTGCTGTGATGTGCTTTTCTGTACTTTACTTTGCATAATAATGCATTTCTGTATAGTACAGATCAGGGACCCATGATGTCATTCTGTTACCGTCATTCTGTTACCAGTTCTTAATCCATTTCACTTACTGTAGTTCAATAACCAAAATAGATTTTTTTCAAACTCAAGGTGTCATATCGTAGCTGACACCCCATTCTTTCTGCAGACATCTTTTGAGTTTTTGAAAAACTTTGTCACATAAAAAACTGAGGGAGATTTTTACATAATTCTGTTACAAAACTACATCTCCGCTGTTCTTGTCAAATTTTCTGAGGAAATTGTTAGAATTAGACCTTTTGAAAAGAGTTCTATGGTATGTTTAACTTTGTAATCACTGGGTTTTATTTGGCATTTATTTTAGGGTGAAAAATCGGTGTCATTCTGTTACCATGGAATTGCCTCTGACGCAAATCCCTCATAGTCTTTCCCAGGTAAACGCCTCACTACTTCCAGGGCAGAGGCCAACAATCACTGTATTGTTGCAGAGACAGAAGCATGCAAGTTCCTGTTTACATAAATTCCAATTACACCATCATCTCACTCAAGTCCTGACAGTAAACGATCTGTCCAGTTTAAATATGATGTTTGTTTTTCATCACGTACTACTAGATCAAGGGGGGATAAAGTATCCGGCCTTGATCTAGTACTGGGACCAAACCCGGGTCACAGCCTGGGACCAAACCCGGGTCTGTAGTGACGCCTCAAGCACTGCGATGCAGTGCCTTAGACCGCTGCGCCACTTAGGAGGCCCCTGCAAAATTATTTTAACAAACAATTGGTCCCCCACAAAATGCGGCCCTCCGTTGAATTTCAAAATCCCGATGTGACCCTCGAGCCAAAACGTTTCCCCACCCCTGTACTGAATCCATGTGTGAGTGTGTGTGCGCGTGTATGTGTGTGTTCGGCTACGTATTTGGGAGTAATCACAGACAGACCTGATGCACTTCTCATTGTTTTCAACAGTATAAGACAGCTGTAGGTAGCTACTCTGTTGAACCATCTTCCACCCAATCATATACCACCCTCCAACTCCCGATAACTGCCAGTCAGGCCTACGTGGTGCGGCCTGAGAGACACAGAGAGGATCAGACATGACATGAGACACAGGAGAACCTATAAACACCAGTCTATCATATCTCCCGATCACTTCAGAGGTCATTGTGCCTTCAGTTAGGCTATTCCCTAGGGGTCCATAATCCAGACTGCCTGGAGGTATATTTTTGGATCGCAGTAGGTGAAGAAACATCTCTGAGCCAAGCTCAACAAGGCAAAGCAATAAATGTTAACAGATAATATACCTCTATAAACTAGACAATTCGGCACGACAATAACATTGATTACCAAAGTTGATTGAGATCATAAGGTGAAATCAATAAAACAGACCATGTCAAAGGATAGCCTAAAGTCCAACATGGCAAATAACAGCAAGCATGGCACGTAAGTAGTATAGCTAACAATCAGATATTGACAAGAAGTTGACTTGGTCTACTATGTATCTCTAACAATCAATATTTATCACTTACAGCTATAGGCAAAAATAACTACAGTCAGGTCAGAAATTATTGACATACTTGATAAAGAAGCAAAAAAGACTGTATGAAATAAATAAAACAAATACATTGTATGCTCCAAAAATGTTAGAAATTATTTTATATTACTTGTGTTAGGTTCTAATTTTTCAGAGTAAATAACTCACAGACACTAGAGAAGCTTAACTTCTTAACCAAGTTTAATTCTTCCCAAAGGGTCGTTACAGCTGTAATTCAGACAAAGACATGTTCCCACCATCACAAGTATATATACTCCACTTTAGACACCCCTCCTTCTCTCCAATCCTTACATCTTATGGTTCGACAGGAAGAGGGTAACAGCATAATAAACCATTATTTCTCCCTTCAGGTGATCTGACCTGACCTCCTGACCTTCTGACCTCAACCCCTCCTTCGCCTAATCCACAGATGTCCTCTCCACTCCCGATACTCCCTACCATCCACCCAGCACATTCCACTGCCACTCTGTCTAACTACAGAGAACCATTAACTTCTCACTCCTTTATATGGAATGACATCAATGATGTCACTCTTGCTGCTGGTGATTCTCTGATCCACCTCTACGCAGACGACACCATTCTGTATACTTCTGGCCCTTCTTTGGACACTGTATTAAAAAAAAACTCTTAGGGATAGGGGGCAGTATTTTCACGTTCAGATGAAAAACATGCCCAAATTAAACTGCCTCCTACTCAGACTCAGAAGGTAGGATATGCATATTATTAGTAGATTTGGATAGAAAACACTGAAGTTTCTAAAACTGTTTGAATGATGTCTGTGAATATAACAGAACTCATATGGCAGGCAAAAACCTGAGAAAAATCCAACCAGGAAGTGGGAAATCTGAGAATTGTAGTTCTTTTGTATCCCTATCGAAACTACAGTGTCTGTGGGGTCACGTTGCATTTCCTAAGGCTTCCATTGGCTGTCAACAGCCTTCAGAAAGTTTTTTCATCCTTCTACTGTTACTGGGCAGAAAATAGGAGCTCAGTCAATCAGTGGCTTGTCTGAGGACAAGGGACTTGGTGATGCGCGAGCCCGCGAGGGCGCCGTTCCTTCTTTTTCTTCTGGAATTAATACGCTAATGTCCGGTTGGAAAATTATCGCATTTTTACGTAAAAAAATACGCTAAAGATTGATTGTAAACATCGTTTGACATGTTTCTACAAACGGTAATGGAACTTTTGAGCTTTTCGTCTATTTATTTGCGCCCCGCCTCCTGCATATGGAATAGTGTTCTGGACGCGCCAACAAAACGGAGGTATTTGGACATAAATGATGGACTTTATCGAACAAATGAACATTTCTTGTGGAAGTGGGAATCCTGCGAGTGCATTCCGCCGAAGATCAGCAAAGGTAAGAAAATATTTATAACACTATTTTAGAGTTTTGTTGACGCCGTGACTTCGTGGCTAACTGTATAGCTTGCATTGATGGTTGAGCTATGTACTCAGAATATTGAACAATGTGCTTTCTCCGTAAAGTTATTTTGAAATCTGACACAGCGGTTGCATTAAAAAGTAGTATATCTATAATTCTTTAAATAATTGTTAAATAATTTGTCAACGTTTATGATGAGTATTTCTGTAATATGTGTGCTCATTGTGCTCATTCACCGGAGGTTTTGGAGGCTAAACATTTTCTGAACATCACGCGCCAATGTAAAATGCTGTTTTTGGATATAAATATGAACTTGATCGAACAAAACATACATTTATTGTGTAACATGATGTCCTATGAGTGTCATCTGATGAAGATCGTCAAAGGTAAGTGCATCATTTTAGCTGTATTTCGGGTTTTTGTGACGCCTATCCTTGCTAGGAAAATGGCTGTGTGACTTTTCTTGTTTAGGTGGTGTCCTAACATGATGTAATGTTTTGTTTTCGCTGTAAAGTCTTTTTGAAATCGGACAATGTGGTTGCATTAACGAGAAGTGTATCTTTAAAATGGTGTAAAATAGTCGTATGTTTGAGAAATTGAAATTATTATATTTTTTGTTGTTTTGAATTTCGCTCCATGCTATTTCGTTAACGGGATCCTATCGCAAAGGGGTCCTCAACAGGTTAATTAACCTCCAGACGAGCTTCAATGCCATACAACTCTCCTTCCGTGGCCTCCAACTGCTCTTAAATGCAAGTAAAACTAAATGCATGCTCTTCAACCGAGCTGCCCGCACCTGCACGCCCATCCTGCATCACTACTCTGGACGGTTCTGACTTAGAATATGTGGACAATTACAAATACCTAGGTGTCTGGTTAGACTGTAAACTCTCCTTACAGACTCACATTAAGCATCTCCAATCCAAAATGAAATTTAAAATCGGCTTCCTATTTCCCAACCAAGCATCCTTCACTCATGCTACCAAACATACCCTCATAAAACTGACTATCCTACCGATCGACTTCAGCGATGTCACTTTTTTCCCAAGATGGCGTAGCAGTTCAGACGTCCTTTACCCTCCTCTTGTCGTGTCCCGTGTATATATATATTTACATATTCTTCATCGCATATCTTTTTACATTTTTTTCTTCTAAAAACTCAACCTCAAAACATTCTCCTGCAACCCGCCTCACCAATTTAAAAAAAGAAAGTATTATTTACCTCAAATCTGAATTCCACAACCGAATCTAGCCAGAGGTTAGCCATTTTCACTGGCTAGCGTTGGAGTTCAGCTGGCCACGGTTGGCGGTCCTCAGATATCCATTAGCTCGAGAGGCTATCGTCGGTTTTTGTGCAGCGCGACTTAGACCAGAGCATACCGGACCTATTCTCTCTCCTTTCCCCGGATTTCTGCCGCAGGCTCTGGACGTTTGCGCCTGGATCTTGCAGCTATCTAGCTGCTACCTGAGTGACTATTGGCAACGTCGGTCCCGGAATTAACACACATTATTCCGGAGTTAGCCAGCTGAAGAGTTCCGTCAGCCACTCCTGGGCTATTCCTGAGCTAGCCAGCTGAAGTGTCTCCTGTGCTACAATCACCTATCCGGACCCGTTTTACTGCCGATGCGGAGCCCCATCGGGCCTTCATGACTGGACCACCGACGTTATCTGCCCAAGGGAGTTATCCAACTGGCCCCTCCGTTGCGACGTAACCTGATCGCCCATCTGCGGCCCGCTAATCGTTAGCTGTCTTATCGGCTGCGATCTGAGTAGTCTATCGGACACTTTTCTTGGGCCACTATAACTAACTATTTTGCCAACTTGGTCTGGTCCCCCCTTCCACACGGAACCCCACTAATCCACAGACGGAAATGCACGAGGTGGCTAAAAACAGACCTCCCTACATCTTCCACCAGCTTGCTACCTATGGCCCGGCTAGCTGTCTGAATCTCACTGGACCCTTTGATCACTCGGCTAAGCATGCCTCTCCTTAATGTCAATATGCCTTGTCCATTGCTGTTCTGGTTAGTGTTTATTGGCTTATTTCACTATAGAGCCTCTAGCCCTGCTCATTATACCTTATCCAACCTCTCAGTTCCTCCACCCACACATGCTATGACATCTTCTGGTTTCAATGATGTTTCTAGAGACAATATCTCTCTCATCATCACTAAATGCCTAGGTTTACCACCACTGTATTCACATTCCACCATACCTTTGTCTGTACATTATACCTTGAAGCTATTTTATCGCCCCCAGAAACCTGCTCCTTTTTCTCTCTATTCTGGACGTCACAGACGACCAATTCTTATAGCTTTCAGCCGTACCCTCATACTCATCCTTCTCTGCTCCTCTGGGGATGTAGAGGTGAATCCAGGCCCTGCAGTGCCTGGCTCCACTCCTACTCCCCAGGCGCTCTCTTTTGATGACTTCTGTAACCGTAATAGCCTTGGTTTCATGCATGTTAACATCAGAAGCCTCCTCCCTAAGTTTGTTTTATTCACTGCTTTAGCACACTCTGCCAACCCGGATGTCCTAGCTGTGTCTGAATCCTGGCTTAGGAAGTCCACCAAAAACTCTGAAATCTTCATCCCTAACTACAACGTTTTCAGACAAGATAGAACGACCAAAGGGGGCGGTGTTGCAATCTACTGCAGAGATAGCCTGCAGAGTTCTGTCCTGCTATCCAGGTCTGTACCCAAACAATTTTAACTTCTACTTTTAAAAATCCACCTCTCTAAAAACAAGTCTCTCACCGTTGCCGCCTGCTATAGACCCCCCTCGGCCCCAAGCTGTGCTCTGGACACCATATGTGAACTGATTGCCCCCCATCTATCTTCAGAGCTCGTGCTACTAGGTGACCTAAACTGGGACATGCTTAACCTGTCTGGGCCAGTGGGACGCTTGCGTCCCACCCTAATCAACAGCCAGTGGAATCGCGTCGCGCTAAATGCAAAACCTCATAAATGCTATAACTTCAATTTCTCAAACATATGACTATTTTACACCGTTTTATAGATACACATCTCCTGAATCGAACCACGTTGTCCGATTTCAAAAAGGCTTTACAGCAAAAGCAAAACATTAGATTATGTCAGCAGAGTACCCAGCCAGAAATAATCACACAGCCATTTTCAAAGCAACTAGCATGCATCACAAATACCCAAAACACAGCTAAATGCAGCACTAACCTTTGACAACCTTCATCAGATGACACTCCTAGGACATCATGTTACACAATACATGCATTTTTCGTTCGATAAAGTTCATATTTATATATAAAAACAGCATTTTACATCGGCGCATGACGTTCAGAAAATCTTTTCCCTCAAATGCTTCCGGTGAATTAGCTCTACAATTTACAAAATTACTATTCGAAAACATTGTTAAAATGTAATATTGTCATTCAAAGACTTATAGATTAACATGTCTTGAATGCCATCGCTTTGCCAGATTTAAAAATAACTTTACTGGGAAATCACACTGCAATAAACGACGTGGTATGCCCAGAAAAAAAGTCTAGGCTATAAATGTTGGAGCCATCTTGGAACTATCAACCATCAAAAATACTATTGTAAATAATCCCTTACCTTTGATTATCTTTATCAGAAGGCACTTCTAGGAATCCCAGGTCCATAACAAATGTAGTTTTGTTCAAAACAGTTAATACTTTATGTCCCAATAGTGTTAACGCGCTCCGAAGGCTAGTGAAAATGTACCGTGTGCGTCTGACTTGTCGTCAGGAATGAGCAAAAAATATATATTTAAGTTCGTTCAAACATGTCAAACGTTGTATAACATAAATCTTTAGGGGCTTTTTCAACCAGGGCTTCAATAATATTCCATTGGGACGGTTGCATTGTTTTTCAAAACGTTTTGAAAAGGGAGAGTACCCATGGGCGCCGACGTCACAATGGTAATGGCCCATCCCCTGTGACCAAGTTCCACAGCCTCTCTTTGGGTCAGTTACTACCGTAGGAGACTCAAACCACTTTGTAAAGACTGAGGACATCTAGTGGAAGCCATAGGAAGTGCTAAATGATTCACAAGCCCCTGTGTGTTTCAATGGCAAATGTTTGAAGTGATATCCACACATCAGATTTCAGTTTCCTGTCAGGATTTGTCTCAGGGTTTTGACTGCCAAATGAGTTCTGTTATACTCACAGACACCATTCAAACAGTTTTAGAAACTTTAGGGTGTTTTCTATCCAAATCAAACAATTATATGCATATTCTAGTTACTGGGCAGGAGTAGTAACCAGATTAAATCGGGTACGTTTTTTATCCGGCCGTGCAAATACTGCCCCCTATCCCCAACAGGTTTTAACTCCCCAGCCATCCTACAATCCAAGCTTCCTACCCTCAATCTCACACAAATTATTAATGAACCCACCAGGTACAACCCCAAAGCCGCAAACACTGGCACCCTCATAGATATCATCCTAACCAACTTGCCCTCTAAATACACCTCTGCTGTTTTCAACCAAGATCTCAGCGATCACTGCCTCATTGCCTGCATCCGTAATGGGTCAGCGGTCAAACGACCTCCACTCATCACTGTCAAATGCTCCCTGAAACATTTCAACGAGCAAGCCTTTCTAATCCACCTGGCCCTGGTATCCTGGAAGGACATTGACCTCATCCCGTCAGTAGAGGATGCCTGGTTATTTTTTTTAAATGCCTTCCTCACCATCTTAAATAAGCATGCCCCTTTCAAGAAATTTAGAACCATGAACAGATATAGCCCTTGGTTCTCCCCAGACCTGACTGCCCTTAACCAACGCAAAAAATATCCTGTGGCGTTCTTCATTAGCATCGAACTGCCCCAGCGATATGCAACTTTTCAGGGAAGTTAGAAACCAATACACACAGGCAGTTAGAAACGCCAAGGCTAGCTTTTTCAAACAGAAATTTGCTTCCTGCAACTCAAACTCTAAAAAGTTCTGGGACACTGTAAAGTCCATGGAGAATAAGAACACCTCCTCCCAACTGCCCACTGCACTGAGAATAGGAAACTCTGTCACCACCAATAAGCCCACTATAATTGACAATTTCAATAAGCATTTTTCTACGGCTGGCCATGCTTTCCACCTGGCTACCCCTACTGCATTCAACAGCACTGCACCCCCCACAGCTACTCGCCCAAGCCTCCCCCATTTCTCCTTCTCCCAAATCCATTCAGCTGATGTTCTGAAAGAGCTGCAAAATCTGGACCCCTACAAATCAGCTGGGCTTGACAATCTGGACCCTTTCTTTCTAAAATTATCTGCCAAAATTATTGCAACCCCTATTACTAGCCTGTTCAACCTCTCTTTCGTGTCGTCTGAGATTCCCATAGATTGGAAAGCAGCTGCTGTCATCCCCCTCTTCAAAGGAGGTGACACTCTTGACCCAAATTGCTACAGACCTATATCCATCCTACCCTGCCTTTCTAAGGTCTTCGAAAGCCAAGTCAACAAACAGATTACCGACCATTTCGAATCCCACCGCACCCTCTCCGCTATGCAATCTGGTTTCAGAGCTGGTCATGGGTGCACCTCAGCCACGCTCAAGGTCCTAAACGACATCGTAACCGCCATCGATAAGAAACAATACTGTGCTGCCGTATTCATTGACCTGGCCAAAGCGTTTGACTCTGTTAATCACCACATCCTCATCGGCAGACTCAGTAGCCTTGGTTTCTCAAACGATTGCGTCGCCTGGTTCACCAACTACTTCTCTGATAGAGTTCATTGTGTCAAATCGGAGGGCCTGCTGTCCGGACCTCTGGCAGTCTCTATGGGGGTATCACAGGGTTCAATTCTTGGGCCAACTCTTTTCTCTGTATACATCAATGATGTCGCTCTTGCTGTTGGTGAATCTCTGATCCACCTCTACGCAGACGACACCATTCTGTATACTTCTGGCCCTTCTTTGGACACTGTGTTAACAATGCCATACAACTCTCCTTCCGTGGTCTCCAACTGCTCCTAAATACAAGTAAAACTAAATGCATGCTCTTCAACCGATCGCTGCCTGCACCTGCCCGCCTGTCCAGCATCACTTCTCTGGACGGTTCTGACTTAGAATTTGTGGACAACTACAAATACCAAGGTGTCTGGTTAGACTGTAAACTCTCCTTCCAGACTCACATCAAACATCTCCAATCCAAAGTTAAATCTAGAATTGGCTATCTATTTCGCAACAAAGCATCCTTCACTCATGCTGCCAAACATACCCTCGTAAACTGACCATCCTACCAATCCTCTACTTCGGCGATGTCATTTACAAATTAGCCTCCAATACCCTACTCAACAAGCTGGATGCAGTCAATCACAGTGCCATCCGTTTTGTCACCAAAGCCCCATATACTACCCACCACTGCGACCTGTACGCTCTCGTTGGCTGGCCTTCGCTTCATAATCGTCGCCAAACACATTGGCTCCAGGTCATCTACAAGACCCTGCTAGGTAAAGTCCCCCTTTATCTCCGCTCACTGGTCACCATAGCAGCACCCACCTGTAGCACGCGCTCCAGCAGGTATATCTCTCTGGTCACCCCGAAAGCCAACTCATCCTTTGGACGTCTCTCCTTCCAGCTCTCTGCTGCCAATGACTGGAACGAACTACAAAAATCTCTGAAACTGGAAACACTTATCTCCCTCACTAGCTTTAAGCACCAGCTGTCAGAGCAGCTCACAGATCACTGCACCTGTACATAGCCCATCTATAATTTAGGCCAAACTACTACCTCTTCCCCTACTGTATTTATTTATTTTATTTATTTTGCTCCTTTGCACCATATTATTTATATTTTAACTTTGAACTTTCTTCAAATAATAAATCTACCATTCCAGTGTTTTACTTGCTATACTTTTTTACTCTGACACCATGGCCTTTTTTGCCTTTACCTCCCTTATCTCACATCATTTGCTCACATTGTATATATTATATATAGTATTTAACCTCCCCACGTCTACCTTTGACTCATTCCTCTCTGCCTCCTTCTTTCCACTCCTCTCCTCTTTTTGACCTCACCCTCTCACCTTCCCCCGCTACTCACAAGGCAGGCAATACGCTTGACCTCATCTTTACTAGATGCTGTTCTTCCACTAATCTCATTGCAACTCCCCTCCAAATCTCCGACCACTACCTTGTATCCTTTTCCCTCTCGCTCTCATCCAACACTTCTCACTCTGCCCCTACTCGGATGGTATTGCGCCGTCCCAACCTTCGCTCTCTCTCTCCCGCTACTCTCTCCTCTTCCATCCTATCATCTCTTCCCTCTGCTCAAACCTTCTCCAACCTATCTCCTGATTCTGCCTCCTCAACCCTCCTCTCCTCCCTTTCTGCATCCTTTGATTTTCTCTGTCCCCTATCCTCCAGGCCGGCTCGGTCCTCCCCTCCTGCTCCGTGGCTCGACGACTCACTGCGAGCTCACAGAACAGGGCTCCGGGCAGCCGAGCGGAAATGGAGGAAAACTCGCCTCCCTGCGGACCTGGCATCCTTTCACTCCCTCCTCTCTACATTCTCCTCTTCTGTCTCTGCTGCTAAAGCCACTTTCTACCTCTCTAAATTCCAAGCATCTGCCTCTAACCCTAGGAAGCTCTTTGCTACCTTCTCCTCCCTCCTGAATCCTCCTCCCCCCCCCTCCTCTCTCTCTGCGGATGACTTCGTCAACCATTTTGAAAAGAAGGCTGATGACATCCGATCCTCGTTTGCTAAGCCAAACGACACCGCTGGTCCTGCTCACACTGCCCTACCCTGTGCTTTGACCTCTTTCTCCCCTCTCTCTCCAGATGAAATCTCGCGTCTCGTGACGGCCGGCCGCCCAACAACCTGCCCACTTGACCCTATCCCCTCCTCTCTTCTCCAGACCATTTCTGGAGACCTTCTCCCCTACCTCACCTCGCTCATCAACTCATCCTTGACCGCTGGCTACGTCCCTTCCGTCTTCAAGAGAGCGAGAGTTGCACCCCTTCTGAAAAAACCTACACTCGATCCCTCCGATATCAACAACTACAGACCAGTATCCCTTCTTTCTTTTCTCTCCAAAACTCTTGAACGTGCCGTCCTTGGCCAGCTCTCCTGCTATCTCTCTCAGAATTACCTTCTTGATCCTAATCAGTCAGGTTTCAAGACTGGGCATTCAACTGAGACTGCTCTTCTCTGTGTCACGGAGGCTCTCCGCACTGCTAAAGCTAACTCTCTCTCCTCTGTTCTCATCCTTCTACACCTATCTGCTGCCTTTGATACTGTGAACCATCAGATCCTCCTCTCCACCCTCTCCGAGTTGGGCATCTCCGGCGCGGCCCACGCTTGGATTGCGTCCTACCTGACAGGTCGCTCCTACCAGGTGGTGTGGCGAGAATCTGTCTCCGCACCACATGCTCTCACCACTGGTGTCCCCCAGGGCTCTGTTCTAGGCCCTCTCCTATTCTCACTATACACCAAGTCACTTGGCTCTGTCATATCCTCACATGGTCTCTCCTATCATTGCTATGCAGACGACACACAATTAATCTTCTCCTTTCCCCCTTCTGATAACCAGGCGGCGAATCGCATCTCTGCATGTCTGGCAGACATATCAGTGTGGATGACGGATCACCACCTCAAGCTGAACCTCGGCAAGACGGAGCTGCTCTTCCTCCCGGAGAAGGACTGCCCGTTCCATGATCTCGCCATCACGGTTGACAACTCCCTTGTGTCCTCCTCCCAGAGTGCTAAGAACCTTGGCGTGATCCTGGACAACACCCTGTCGTTCTCCACTAACATCAAGGCGGTGACCCGATCCTGTAGGTTCATGCTCTACAACATTCGCAGAGTACGACCCTGCCTCACACAGGAAGCGACGCAGGTCCTAATCCAGGCACTTGTCATCTCCCGTCTGGATTACTGCAACTCGCTGTTGGCTGGACTCCCTGCCTGTGCCATTAAACCCCTACAACTCATCCAGAACGCCGCAGCCCGTCTGGTGTACAACCTTCCCATGTTCTCTCACGTCACCCCACTCCTCCGCTCTCTCCACTGGCTTCCAGTTGAAGCTCGCATCCGCTACAAGACCATGGTGCTTGCCTACGGAGCTGTGAGGGGAACGGCACCTCCATACCTTCAGGCTCTGATCAGGCCCTACACCCAAACAAGGGCACTGCGTTCATCCACCTCTGGCCTGCTGGCCCCCCTACCTCTGAGGAAGCACGTTTTCCGCTCAGCCCAGTCCAAACTGTTCGCTGCTCTGGCACCCCAATGGTGGAACAAGCTCCCTCACGACGCCAGGACAGCGGAGTCAATCACCACCTTCCGGAGACACCTGAAACCCCACCTCTTTAAGGAATACCTGGGATAGGATAAAGTAATCCTTCTAACCCCCCCCTCCTTAAAAAATATAGATGCACTATTGTAAAGTGGTTGTTCCACTGGATATCATAAGGTGAATGCACCAATTTGTAAGTCGCTCTGGATAAGAGCGTCTGCTAAGAAAATATATCACTGGGTCGACTCGGGCACGAGCCTAAGCCCTTTGTCCTCTGATGGGCCACTTGGCAAAGGCGATAATGTGTTTCAGCCAGAGGCTGCCTCGTCATCGTTCAGGTTTTTCCCGGGCTCTGAGAGCCTATTGGAGCCGTAGGAAGTGTCACGTTACAGCTAAGATCCTGACTTTTCAATAAACAGAAGCAAGAACAACAACGCCTTGTCAGACAGGCCACTTCCTGCATGAAACCTTCTCAGGTTTTTGCCTGCCAAATGAGTTCTGTTATACTCACAGACACCATTCAAACAGTTTTAGAAACTTTAGGGTGTTTTCTATCCGAATCAAACAATTATATGCATATTCTAGTTACTGGGCAGGAGTAGTAACCAGATTAAATTGGGTATGTTTGTTATCCGGCTGTGCAAATACTGCCCCCTATCCCCAACAAGTTAAATAGCTGTAAAATAGTCATATGTTTGAGAAATTGAAGTAATAGCTTTTCAAAGGTATTTGAAAATCGCGCCACAGGATTCAACTGGCTGTTACGTAGGTGGGACGAATTCGTCCCGCCGGTCCTAGAGAGGTTAATATCTCAATGTTCAAAGTTTACCCTGAATCCAACAGTCCCCCCTCTTGAACAATAGTGTCCTAATGTTCAATTTATATCAACTTGGAAATTGCTCCTAAATGGACACACAATGATAATAAAACATGAATAAAAAAACTAACAAATTGTTATAAATGAACAAACAATGATAACAGACATTCACTGTGAGGTTTACAAACTCAGATTTATGGCCTCTGTTCTATGATCACACCATACACAATTTTATTTCCATCTCTCATCACACAACAAAATGTCATTCCAGCTGAATCTGCTATCTTGTTCCATGTCAGATGCTTTTTGTTTCTCCACTTTCTCCTTCTGGATCCTAAGAGAGTGATAGCATAAGACTTGGAAAGCAACAAAAAGACACACTGTCACGTCCTGATCTGTTTCACCTGTCCCTGTGATTGTCTCCACCCCCTCCAGGTGTCGCTTATTTTCCCCAGTGTATTTATCCCTGTGTTTCCTGTCCCTCTGTGCCAGTTCGTCTTGTATGTTTTCCAAGTCAACCAGCGTTTTTCCCGTTCTCCTACTTTTTGCTATTGTCCTTTTTCTAGTCAACCCGGTTTTTACCCTTGTCTGTTTCTGGACTCTGTACCCGCCTGCCCGACCCTTCTGCCTGCCTTGACCACGAGCCTGTCTGCCACTCTGTACCTCCTGGACACTGATCTGGTTTTGGCCTTCTGCCTGTCCACGACCATTCTCTTGCCTACTCCTTTTGGATTAATAAACATTGTAAGACTCCAACCATCTGCCTCCTGTGTCTGCATCTGGGTCTCATCTGGGTCTCTTGCCTACTCCTTTTGGATTAATAAACATTGTAAGACTCCAACCATCTGCCTCCTGTGTCTGCATCTGGGTCTCACCTTGTCATGATACACACAAAACATAATAGTATTAACAATGTGATAAAGTATGCATAATTACATATGCATGAAAACCAAAGTTTGAGACCATGACAATCCCCACTCTCTCTTCACCTGACACTATGCCACCAGGATACTTTTCTGCTGGATTCCACAAAAATGAAAGCCCTAAAAATGCCTTCTCATGCGTTCACCCAGTCTTCCCCTTTCGGCCTCAGGTTCCGAGAGGTTTTCCCAAGTCATGTTGTTTTCACTTTGTTCCCCATCTCCTCCATTTTCCCTGATAGGCATGTCACCTGATATGCAAGTGCGTCTCCCTAATCAACGCTACATCCTCTTGAGGTAACTCAGCACTATATATGCTTTCACATCAATGCCTTCAACATTTTGTTCAGAGTACAATTACCCCAACATCTATCCTTTATCATATGATGCATTAACCAATAAAGCAGCTAACCTCAACCCAACTATGATGTTTAACTTCTCTAGGGTAGGGGGCAGTATTTTCACGGCCGGATGAAAAATGTACCGAAATTAAACGGCCTACTACTCGGGCCCAGGAACTAGAATATGCATATTATTAGTAGATGTGGATAGAAAACACTCAGAAGTCTCTAAAACTGTTTGAATGATGTCTGTGAATATAACAGAACTCATATGGCAGGCAAAAACCTGAGAAAAATCTAACCAGGAAGTGGGAATTCTGGTGCTTGTAGTCCATTCAAGTCATTGCCTATCGAACACACAGTGACTTAGGGTTCATTTTGCACTTCCTAAGGCTTCCACTAGATGTCAACAGTCTTTAGAAAGTTGTTTGAGGCTTCTATGATGAACAGAGAGCGAACAGAGGAAGTTGGAAGTTGTTGACTCAGGAAAGCACTGGCGTTCATTGGCGTGCCTTCATGTGAGAGTTAGCTGTGTTCCAAAACATTTTTCAAGACACTGGAATCGTCCGGTTGGAATATTATTGAAGTTCTAAGTGAAAAAGGCCCTAAAGATTGATGCTATACAACGTTTGACATGTTTCAACGAACGTAAATATAACTTTTTTTGACTTTTCGTCGTGACATTTTCCGTGCGCTACACTTGGAGTAGCTAACTGAACGCGCACACAACAAGGAGCTATTTGGACATAAATTATGGACTTTATCGAACAAAACAGCATTTATTGTGGACCTGGGATTCCTGGAAGTGCCTTCTGATGAAGATCATCAAAGGTAAGTGAATATTTCTAATGCTATTTATGATTTTAGATGACTCCAAAATGGCGGGTATCTGTATTGCCTAGTGTATTTTTCTGAGCGCCGGACTCAGATTATTGCAAAGTGTGCTTTCCCCGTGAAGCTTTTTTGAAATCTGTCACAGCGGTAGCATAAAGGAGATGTTCATTTATAATTCTTTGAATAACAGTTTAATATTTTATCAACATTTATGTTGAGTATTTTTGTAAATTGTTGTGCTGATTCACCGGAGGTATTGGAGGCAAAATATTTTCTGAACATCATGCGCCAATGTAAAATTGGGTTTATGAATATAAATATGAACTTTATCGAACAAAAAATGCATGTATTGTGTAACATGATGTCCTAGGAGTGTCATCTGATGAAGATCGTCAAAGGTTAGTGCATAATTTTAGCTGGTTTTCTGGTTTTTGTGACGCCTGTCCTTGCTAGGAAAATAGCTGCGTGCTTTCTCTTGTGTTGGAACTGTCCTAACATAATCTAACTTTATGCTTTTGCCGTAAAGCCTTTTTGAAATCGGACAATGTGGTTACATTAAGGAGACGTGTACCTTTAAAATGGTGTAAAATAGTCGCATGTTTGAGAACTTTGAATTATGACATTTTGTGGTTTTGAATTTGGCGCTCTGATTTTTCACTGGCTGTTGAATAGTGTGAACCGTGGTCAAGTGTGACCTCACTTGACGTGAGAACTATGCACCCCCCCCCCATAGCACTCCTTACCGCTGCAGGTGCTGTAAGGAGTGCTATGTGTGTGTACCAAACCAACACTGTTCTAATACCCCCGCCTGGTGCATCGTGATGTACACTAAATCTCCAGAATTCAGCCGTGCCCTTGGTTTATGTCAGCTTTCACCTGAGGACACACACACTGCAACACATGGGTCATTTCCTGACAACATAGACTCTGCTCTTATGAAAAAATCACAAATTTGTGACATTTCAATAACAGCCTCCCCTGTACTCCCATCGGTCTCCCAGTTACCAATCCATGTGGCACGAGTCCTCATGAACTGATATCCCAACAATGCTACTAAAATAACCCCAGCTACTACTAACACGGCCCATGACCATAGTCTCACAATAGCCCACATTTGCTCAGTAGTCCAATTCCATGCTGTCAATATAGCATACTTCGCTACTAGTACTGCTCCTTCAGTTACTGTCCCTACTGCGATTGCCGTTCAAATAACTCCTGCATGTAATCTGTCAAATGTTAGAAATTGGCTGTTAGAAATTGGGAAAAAGATGAATGATTTGGGGAAAATATCCAACCTAACAAAACTCTGAGTCACAGATTTCCTGAAAGTTTACCATAGTGTCTGAAATGCCACCACTATCTCTTCTACTCTCACCATGATTTGGATATGTGTAATGTTCAGTTAAATCCCATATTGTGTACAGTTAGCTGTCCTCCCTCTGCTATGAGCTATCTCCTGTAACATTATACAGTCTCTGGGAATGATACTCCTCTATCATTAAATCGAACCCATAACAAACTAGTCACTACTCCTAATGCATTTCCACAGTTATAAACATACTAAAACATTCTCAAATCAATGAGTCAATATACATCAGTCCCTCCTCTGGAACAATGATCACTCTTATGTTCCACAAAACCTAAAAACATATTGACTTGAAAAGGAAAGAGAAAAAGTACATGTTTAATAACTTAGCACCACCCATTGATGTGATTTAACATGAAAATTCTGAGTACATGGTAAAACAAAAGATATCAAAACACTTTCATGGCTGTCCCAAGCTATCATCCAGTGATTACCCTAACAAACCACCTCCCTTTAGGATGACACTTAGAGATAAGGTTTCTGGAGACTCTCTCGGCCAAATAAATTTTAGCAGCAACCCCACCCCTCACCATTCTGTAGCAACTCTCTCTCGCTGTATCCAAATCATAACTAAAACATTTTATAAATAATCCAACCCAAATTTAGAATGACAGTCCTTAGTGCTTACGTTGAGTCCAGGACTTGAATTCCAGCTCCTCAATTTAGCACACATCATCCCTGTTAGAACATACACTTACAAACGACCATTTAGTGCCGGTAATAACTCTTCTCATTTACAGCCCCCCTTTGTCCCTGTTGTCACGAGTGGCCTGGTAATAAAAGATCAGTATCTTAATGCATCCTTAGTCTAAATAGTTTGCAGTGTGTAAGACCACCAAATTTAACTTTTGCCTGTTTTTAAATATCCAAGTAGATACCTCCGTTTCTCCGAAATACACGAGTCTCTCACCTGAGCCGTTCTCTCTCTCCACGTTCACTCCACACGCGCTCTCAGCACTACGGCCCCGGTTTATGGCTCGGACTCAGATAGAAGTGGTAAAAGTCACTGTCTCTCATTGCACGCCTTGTTGCTCTTTCTTCAGCTGGCTTGGGAGGGTTTTGAGATTCACGCATACTGTTTGTGGTGAAATCCTTCCTACCATGCATTAAGACACGATCTGAGTTTAGCTCAATTCATTTCTGTTTCAGGAAATCCAGACAAGTATTGATTATATGATGAATTATTACATTAACCTTTTCTTAATACCATTATCTCTACGACAAATGTCAAAGAGCATACCAACATATTGTTACTGCTAAAACCATTTTCAAAATTAGTCCATACTCCCTTATTCAACTGGCGACCTCTCGGGAAGAGTTACCAGATCATGAAGTTAGCACCCTAACCCCTCGCAGAATCCCACACTCCAGTATCCCAATCTGGTGAAATTTGTATCGAAACAAAAACACAAAATGAAATCAGCAATACACATATCACAATCCATTTGAAGTAACTGTCATCCCTTATTAACATATATTTTCCCTTCTATATGCAGACTAAACACAGTACTTCTGTATATTTACCCAAAGACCAGGACCTATGGGATTTACCCCGTCGAACACGTGATTGAAAAACAACATGTTAAATCAAAAATAAACAAATTCAAATAACTAATCAACTTAGAATTACAACTCTTTATAACTCCCTATGGAAATAATAATAATCTCTTAAAGTAATGGTACAATTTGACTAGAGACTGGTTTTTCTCATTCATTTTATAATTAAACCCCCCCTGATCCGATAATATCTAGTGAGATTGATCAGGCCTCACGAGAAAAAGTCAGTATACAGGGCATTCGACACCATTAAAATATTTCCTCTCCCTTTTCTTTCCCTGTCCTTCAGAAACCATTTAAATACATTTTCAAAACATTTCCATCCATCTGCATACCCAGTTTAACTGAATTGAAAAGACCCCATCCAATAAATTCCACAGTATCAACACACCACCAACGCACATTCGTAACCAGTAAATGGTGTGTGCGTGCTGGTGAACCGTAAGTCCAGAAAACACGTGAACAGGCCTCACTTATTATCTGGAACTTGTTTATGGCCTAATCCAGGTACTTGTATACTTAAAACTGCCGAATATCACTAACTCCTCTCCCCCCACAGTCTCCGGGGACCTTCCAATGAAAAATAATGAAACCCCATCTTTTGGAAAAGAGAGTGTACATTTTGTTAGCATTCACTGTGCTACCTTTTAATCAGCAATCCAAAAGTATTAATTATAAACCAAATCAGAAACCTGCCCACATCCTGATTAATCCTCTCTACCTGCCCATTACTCTCGCGGTGAAAACCTGAGGTCAAACTGACCGAAACCCCCAGTCGCTCCATAAACACCCGCCACACCCGGGACGTGAACTGGGGGCCTCGATGTTTCAGGTTATCAGTCAACCTACAGGGGTAGTTACAAACAGCACAGGAATGAAATCATCAACATGTATTGATCACATCTTTACTAATGCTGCAGAAATTTGCTTTAAAACAGTATTAAAATCCATCAGGTGGAGTGATGACAATATAGTAGCCATATCTAGGAAACCAAAGTTCCAAAGGTTGGGCCTAATATAGTGTATAAGAGGTCATACAATACGTTTTCTGTTTTCAACTCTCTAGAGACAGCAGGAGCGGTAGAGATACTCTGAATGTGATCGGCTATGAAAATCCAACTGACATTTACTCCTGAGGTGCTGACCTGTTGCACCCTCAACAAACACTGTGATTATTATTATTTAACCCTGTTGGTCATCTATGAACATTTGAACATCTTGGCCATGTTCCACCCGGCACAGCCAGAAGAGGACTTGCCAGCCCTCATAGCCTGGTTCCTCTCTAGGTTTCTTCCTAGGTTCTGGCCTTTCTAGGGAGTTTTTCATAGCCACCGTGCGTCTACACCTGCATTGCTTGCTGTTTGGGGTTTTAGGCTGGGTTTCTGTACAGCACTTTGAGATATCAGCTGATGTAAGAAGGGCCTTATAAATAAATTTGATTCGAAATTTGATTTGTAGTGATTCCTATGTTGATGATGTAAATAATATTTGCTGGTCTGTGGTGTGTAATGAGGAGCAACCAGACGCTGCACTTGACACAGTTATGAAATTGTTTATTCCAGTTACTAACGAGCATGCACCCATTAAGAAAAAACTGTAAAAACTGTTAAATCCCAGTGGATTGATGATGAATTGAAAATGTGTAAGGTTGACAGGGATGAGGCAAAAGGAATGACAAATAAGTCTGCCTAAACAACCGATTGGCAAACCTACTGAAAATTGAGAAATTATGTGACTAAAATGAATTAGACGACAAAGAAACTATACTATGAAACAAAGATAAGAGATATAAAGAATAATAGAAAAAACCTTTGGAGCACCTTAAATGAAATTTTGGGCAAAAAGGCAAACTCAGCTCCATCATTAATTGAATCAGATGGCTTATTCATCACAAAACCGACTGATACTGCCAACTACTTTAATGTTTTTTTCATTGGCAAGATTAGCAAACTTAGGCATGACATGCCAGCAACAAACGCTGACAACACACATCCAAGTATAACTGACTAAATTCTGAAAGATAAGCATTGTAATTTTGAATTATGTAAAGTGAGTGTGGAAGTGTGGAAATTATTGTTGTCTATCAACAATGACAAGCCACCGGTGTCTGACAACTTGCATGGAAAATCACTAAGGATAATTGCCACTCCTATTTGCCATATCTTCAATCTAAGCCTACTAGAAAGTGTGTGCCCTCAGGCCTGGAGGGAAGGAAAAGTAATTCCGCTGCCCAAGAATACTAAAGCTTCCTTTACTCGCTCAAATAGCCGAACAATCAGCCTGTTACCAACTCTTTGTAAACTTTTGGAAAAAATGGTGTTTGTTACAGTAAACAAATTGACAACAAACTTTCAGCACGCTTATAGGGAAGGACATTCAACAAGCATGGCACTTACACAAATGTCTGAGAGAAATTGATTGATAATAAAAAACATTGTGGGAGCTGTTCTGTTAGACTTCAGTGTGGCTTTTGACATTATCAAATCATAGTCTGCTAGTGTAAAAATGTATGTGTTATGGCTTTACACCCCCTGCTATATTGTGGATAAAAAGTTACCTGTCTAACAGAACACAGAGAGTGTTCTTTAGTGGAAGCCTCTCCAACATAATCCAGGTAGAATCAGTAATTCCCCAAAGCAGCTGTCTAGGCCCTCTACTTTTTTCAATCTTTACCAATGATGTGCCACTGGCTTTGAGTGTGTCTATGTATGCGGATGACTTAACACTATACACGTCAGCTACTACAGTGAGTGAAATCACTGCAAAACTTAACAAATACTATTCAATTGTGTGGTCAAGTGCCACAAATAGGGATTTAGGAACATTACAATTGGCTCATAACAGGGCAGCGAGTCTGGCCCTTAAATGTACACAGAGAGCTAAGATTAATAATATGCATGTCCATCTTTCATTGCGCAAAGTGGAGGAGAGATTGTTTTTGTAAGACGTGTTGGCATGCTGAATGCAACTAGCTGTCTGTTTAAAATACTAGCACACAGCTCGGACATCCATGCATACCCCACAAGACATGCCACCAGCAGTGGCGGTTCTAGACCATTTCAACTGGGGGGGCCAAGCTGGGGCCAGTTGTACTGTTAGAGGGGCCAGTTACATTAGACGTTATTGTTGTCATATCGTTTTGCATGTGGTACGATACTGTTGTGTTCCGCCTAGAAAATGTGTGGGTTAATTAGTGTTCCGCGTTGCCACTATCTAATAACGGATGTAAAAAAAGAACGATAGCAAAAATTTGTTGTGTAAAAATTATTTCATACTCCACATTTAGGGGGGCCACAAGGGGGTCCAAAATTGTTGTCACAGGGGCACTGCCCCCCCCCCCCCCCCCCAGAACCGCTAGTGGCCACCAGGTCTCTTCACAATCCCCAAGTCCAGAACAGACTATGGGAGGTGCACAGTACTACAGAACTCTATTTCACATCAGGTAAGTGGTGCAAGCAGTAGAAGCAGATTTTAAAAAACAGATAAAAATACACCTTATGGATCAACAGGGACTGTGAAGAGACACACACACAGGTACAGACACACGCTAATACACACGCTCTACACACACGTACATTATTATATTGTTGTATGGTGCACTTTGTATTGTAGATATATAGTGGGGTAATAATGTTATATGCTGTACTGTTTTATGTTCTGTTTTATGTGTGATGGCAGCAGCTAATGGGGAACCCTAATCAATACAAATACCAGGGTACAAATACCTGACTGCAGTTCGGTGTTGTAACCGACTTCAGTGGGCAGATGGCGTTGTGTGGGCGAGCGGTTTACTGATGTCAATATTATGAACAGAGTGACCCATGGTGTTGGTGGGGTTATGGTATAGGCAGGCATAAGACAATTGCATTTTATCGATGGCAATTTGAATGCGAGTTCCTGAGGACCATTGTCGTGTCATTCATCCGCCGCCATCACCTCATGTTTCAGCATGATAATGCACAGCCCCATGTCGCAAGGATCTGTACACAATTCCTGCAAGCTGAAAATGTCCCTGTTCTTCCATGGCCTGCATAATCATCAGACATGTCACCCAACGACCTGATACTCTGTGTGAAAGGAGATGTGTCGCGCTGCATGAGGCAAATGGTGGTCACATCAGATACTGACTGGTTTTCTGATCCACGCCCCCTAACTTTTTTTTTAAGTATCTGTCACCAACAGATGCATGTCATGTGAAATCCCAGTCATGTGAAATCAATAGATTAGAGCCTAGTGAATTTAGTTAAATTCACTGATTTCCTTTTAGGAAATGTAACTCAGTAAAATCTTTAAAATTGTTGCATGTTGCGTTTATATTTTATTCAGTATATAGCAGGACCATAATACTGTCTTGTCCTGTTTTAACAGAAGGTAACCATGTTCATGTGTAGCTCCGTTGGTAGAACATGGAGCTTGCAATGCTAGGGTTGTGGGTTCAATTCCCATGGGGGACCAGTACTCAACAAAGTATGTTAATATATGCACTCACTACTGTAAGTTGCTGTGGTTCATGTGTAGCTCAGTTGTTTGGCTCATAGTCATCAGGATCTACATTAACTGAATCAGGTATGCTAAAACCAATTACCTTTCTTTTAGGTCAAGTCTTGTCTACAGTAACCGTACATACCCCCTTCATCTCTTAGCTCCACCTAAGAAAGAAGTCTGTGTAGCCTTGTACTCAAAACATAAACATGGAGCCTGCAAGGCTGCCTGCTACCAGACTATGAGAAAAAGAGGTGTACGAAAGGAAGTGGTTGGGAATGTTTTCTGTCACACCACTGGCATTCTGAGAACAATGCATGCTGTATACAGTAAATACCATTTGCATTAGGCCAACTTTGTATAGGAATATAGTTAGCCTAGGCTACTGTACTGTATGTAGGTTATTGTAACCAGAAATCCACCCTATTGCCCAACTCTAAGAGGGTGGCAGGTAGTCTAGCGGTTAGAGTGTTTGGCCAGTAACCAAGAGGTCGCTGGTTTGAATAACTGAGCTGACAAGATTATAAATCATGTCGGCTCAATTATCCACTTAACCCTTATTTGCCCCAGTGGCGCCACACTACTATGGCTGACCCTGTAAAACAACACATTTCACTGCACCTATCTGGTGTATGTGACAAAATAAACATCTTAAGCAGAACTGATCCTTTTTAGCCTATTAGATGGGGAATTATACAATGCAGAACACAGAAATACTTTTTAAAAGGAAAGTCAATTGTTTGTATTAAGTTTCTCACTTTTGCCTTCTCTACTTTCCAATTGAACTCAACTAATGTTGAATTTTATAATTCAACATGATACTAAAGTCAAATATTGATCTAAATCAATCAGAATGAGGTTAAAAGCATGCAGTTTTTAATTCCTTCATCCAAACAGTATATAATGCGTAGGCTATAATCACAATATTACATAACATTGTTTAGTAAGAGAGAGGGTTTATACCTCAACAATGACTGTCCAATCCAAAGTCGCCATATGGTTGCAAAGCGTGCTGAATATGACTGTCAGAGGTGAAATCAGAGGGGGCAGGTGCATATAGTCCCTTTGATACAAACAAGCCTGCGCTGTTCACCACTGACTCTGTCAAAACTACTGTACCCTCTGTCAAAACCGTCACACTCCCTTTCGGAAATGATGTAGTAGTACAGCCACGGAGAAGCACACACCTCCTGACAAAACCTATGGTTTCAGCGAATAGGAAATCAGAGGTCTCAGTGAGAGACACCTGTTCCACACAGTTGAGATTTCCATTTGATTAAAAGCCTATTGTTAAACGGTAAGTTGGTGGTTGTAGACATCCCTCTAGTGGTGTGGGGGCTGTGCTTTGGCAAAGTGGGTGGGGTTATATCCTGCCTGTTTGGCCCTGTCCGGGGGTATCATCGGATGGGGCCACAGTGTCTTCTGATCCCTCCTGTCTCAGCCTCCAGTATTTATGCTGCAGTAGTTTATGTGTCGGGGGGCTAGGGTCAGTCTGTTACATCTGGAGTATTCTCTTGTCTTATGTGAATTTAAATATGCTCTCTCTAATTCTCTCTTTCTCTCTTTCTTTCTTTCTCTCGGAGGACCTGAGCCCTAGGACCATGCCTCGGGACTACCTGGCATGATGACTCCTTGCTGTCCCCAGTCCACCTGGCCATGCTGCTGCTCCAGTTTCAACTGTTCTGCCTGCGGCTACGGAACCCTGACCTGTTCACCGGACGTGCTTGTTGCACCCTCGACAACTACTATGATTATTATTATTTGACCATGCTGGTCATTTATGAACATTTTAACATCTTGACCATGTTCTGTTATAATATCCACCCGGCACAGCCAGAAGAGGACTGGCCACCCCTCATAGCCTGGTTACTCTCTAGGTTTCTTCCTAGGTTTTTGGCCTTTCTAGGGAGTTTTTCCTAGGGAGTTTTTCCTAGCCACCGTGCTTCTTTCACATGCATTGCTTGCTGTTTGGGGTTTTAGGCTGGGTTTCTGTACAGCACTTTGAGATTTCAGCTGATATACGAAGGGCTATATAAATAAATTTGATTTGAATAGAGATTTGAGAATGCCCACTGGCCAGCTCCACAGAGACATGCCAAAGCTTTTCATTTATCCTACAGTTTCATCAACCCCAGATAACAGAAAGAATCCATCACCCACTACTAAATGCATTGCAAAACCCTGTCCAAAATGCAATTGAATAGAAAATAATACAATAGGGAATTTGTCTTGTTCAATTTAAAAGCAAATGACAGACGAAGGCCAAGTAGCCATCAAGCCACATACAACACCTGATAGCAAATGAAAGAGGAGTCAGTGTATGTATGAATGTGAAGTGTCTGTATGACATTTCCAAATATTTCATGAATAGGCCAACATGTTTTTAGACTGTAAATCATTCACTGTCATCTCTGGCAGTCAATCTTAAAATAAGTTTTAAAGAAAAAAATACAGAAAACCACTGAGATGTGGACATAAACTAAATGTATCATCTGCACGATGGCAAGTCTACCCTACTATAAGTGAACAGGAGTAGACAGTAGGCTAAAGTGACTGTCCACTTTTTAACTTTCTCTCAACCATTGCTTGTTGGTATAGTCTGGTCATTCCAAAAATGCACCCACAGTTTGCTTCCTGACTATATCTTTATGGTGGCTCTTTTGGGCTGCAATGGCTGAATGTACTTCTATATTTACTTCTATATATGGCTACAAATATATTTTCATTTGGTCTGTAAAATCATTACGGAAGGAAAACTTGCCTGGCTGCAGAAAATACAATGATCTAGGGCGCCACCTGGTGTTGTTACCTAATTAATAGCCTTGCAACTATGCAATTCATTGACATTGTCAATGAACAAATCGCCCAGTGAACTCACTTCATTCACATTTAATAAATAAACACAGTTAAAACAGTTATAGGGTGCTGTTTGAGATGGTGTGGCCTTGTATAGAAAATGCAGTCTTCAAACCCTCATTTCCCCCTGCGGCCATGTTTCCTTCTGTCGGTCTGGGACTGTGTGTGCCTGTGCCAGCTGACAGTCATAAATTCTGGAGCAGTGACATGGGCATCTGCCCTATACACTGGCTAATGGCTGTCCGGGCTGGCTGTGTGCATATTTTATTTACCATACAAGCTATAAATGACATGGAATCTGGCTGGGAAGAGAGTGGGGACAGAAACGTTGTAGATTTCAAACACAACGTTACAAAATGTTGGCCTTGTTTAACATTTATTTGTATCCTGACATATATTCTTCTTTATGTATTGATTGATCCATCCTTCCAGCAGATGTTTCAGTCTTCATGTCCAGGATAAGAAATGGCCACATCAGTATTTCAAGGAACATGCATAACGTTATACTTCCATTTCTTGACAACCAAAAGGAGTCGACACACATGTGACTAAGACTACTCACTTTTTTATTATGACTTTTAGTACAGTACGCATTATTACAAAATTGAAGGTATATAAACAATAGGCCTATTTCCAAATTCCAATACATAAAATACTCTGTTTAGCACATGTTGTGTAGCAGGTAGCCTAGGTGGTTAGAGTGTTGGACTAGTAACCAAAAGGTTGCAAGATCAAATCCCTGAGCTGACAAGGTGAAAATCTGTTGTTCTTCCCCTGACCAAGGCAGTTAACACACTGTTCCTAGGCTGTCATTGAAAATAAGAATTTGTTCTTAACTGACTTGCCTAGTTAAGATAAATAAAAAGTACCAAGGCAATGATTTGAGATAGCTTACCTTCTTTACTTTTCGCTCCACTTAAAAACAGCACAGTAGACAGTGAGCTCCATTGTGGCCATGCTCGTAGCGTTGTGTTGCTGCCCTTCAGGGAAGGCAGTAGGTTGTACAGTTAACTCCTGATGGGGCAAAATAACAACCCTGAAACCACACAACCTACTACCTCACCCTGTGCGAACACCATGAACCATCGACCGGTCACAATCCGATTGACCAGTTGGTTAGAGAAGGAGTCCAACCAGAAAATGTGAAATCTCATTTCCTGTTCAAATATAAAATGAATAATAATACAATTATGTAATAATATTGTAATAATGGTAATAACGTAGGCACGAAAGGTACATTTTCATTGCAGCTTTTGACGAGGGTTCTTCATGTGGAGTGTCTGTGATGATATTACAGCCACTTCAGGAAAGACAGTATGTTGTATAGTCATCTGACAGCTTGGGTGTGACCCTAAAACTATACAACCTACTACCTCACACCAAAGGACAGTTGGTTTGTCTCTGATGAACAGTCCGAGTGGTCCTTAAAGGGATCCTCATGTGAGAGCTCAGACATGAAAAGGTGAATTGCATGCAATCAATCACACTCCCTCCAGTAGTCTTTGGCAAAGTGGGTGGGGTTATATCCTACCTGTTTGGCCCTGTCCGGGGGTTTCATCGGATGGGGCCACAGTGTCTCCTGACCCCTCCTGTCTCAGCCTCCAGTATTTATGCTGCAGTAGTTTGTGTCAGGGGGCTAGGGTCAGTCTGTTACATCTGGAGTATTTCTCTTGTCTTATCCGGTGTCCTGTGTGAATTTAAATATGCTCTCTCTAATTCTCTCTTTCTCTCTTCCTTTCTCTCTCTCTCTCGGAGGACCTGAGCCCTAGGACCATGCCTCAGGACTACCTGGCATGATGACTCCTTGCTGTCCCCAGTCCACCTGGCCGTGCTGCTGCTCCAGTTTCAACTGTTCTGCCTGCGGCTATGGAACCCTGACCTGTTCACCGGACGTGCTACCTGTCCCAGACCTGCTGTCCCAGGCCTGCTGGAACCCTGACCTGTTCACCGGACGTGCTACCTGTCCCAGACCTGCTGTTTTCAACTCTCTAGAGACAGCAGCAGCGGTAGAGATACTCTCAAAGATCGGCTATGAAAAAGCCAACTGACACTTACTCTTGAGTTTCTGACTTGTTGCACCCTCGACAACTACTATGATTATTATTATTTGACCATGCTGGTCATTTATGAACATTTGAACATCTTGGCCATGTGCTGTTATAATCTCCACCCGGCACAGCCAGAAGAGGACTGGCCACTCCTCATAGCCTGGTTCCTCTCTAGGTTTCTTCCTAGGTTTTGGCCTTTCTGGGGAGTTTTTCCTAGCCACCGTGCTTCTACACCTGCATTGCTTGCTGTTTGGGGTTTTAGGCTGGGTTTCTGTACAGCACTTTGAGATATCAGCTGATGTAAGAAGGGCTATATAAATACATTTGATTTGATTTGATTTATAAAGCCCTTCTGACATCAGCTGATGCCACAAAGTGCTGTACAGAAACCCAGCCTAAAACCCCAAACAGCAAGCAATGCAGGTGTAGAAACATGCAATGTGTCAACCTCATATTTTGCCTCCTGTTCCTCCTTGACCCATCTCAGGTTCACACCATCTGTAAGACTCAAAAGAGGAGAGTGTGTTAACAACAGCTACTTGAGTGGACAGCTAGGCTTAAACCTGCTGTGTTGTTGTCTTGCTACATTATTAACTACCCTTGATTATAGTTTAGCCAGGCAGACCAGACCAGACCAGACCAGGGTCAGATATATCTGTTCCACACAATTAAGTTACTCAAGCCTCACATGTTGGCACATGTAATACAGTTAACATTAAATGTTGTTGATGTTTTCAATCATAGGATTACATATAATTACATATTAGAGCCATTAGGATCTCTGTTTTTTTATGTTGTTGATTTCACTGTGAAGCCGAAAAGCAAGTGTGTTACAGCCAAGACTCAAATCAAGAGTTTGTCTATATTATAAAGGTTTATAAAGGTAACACTGACAAATCAAGGCCATATTAGAGAGTTACTATTAGGAGACTATCAAGTGACTCAAGTAGGGAGGTTTTAAATCTGGTGGTGGTTTAGTGTTGGGGTTGTGGAGGGGGTGAGACGAGAGGTGAAAGGTTGTGGTTAACGCTGGGAGTTTTCTCTGTGACATAGGCTGTGGGCAGCACTGTGGTTTACCTCAGAATGGGGAGACGGGGGAGTCACAACCACAAAGGTGAGTCACAGGCCTCAGGAGGAGTGAGACTGACGCACAGTCGCGACTTACACACACACACACACACACACACACACACACACACACACACACACACACACACACACACACACACACACACACACACACACACACACACACACACACACACACACATTCTCTCACATCAGCTTGTGGCTATTTTATAGGAGGATAGGGATCACATAAATGCCACAGAAATCCAGTACTCCCTGTCCATCAGTCACTGAGAATAGGTTATTTAAATCAAAACGGAATCACTTGAATAAGTGACTGATGTGTTGCGGAAACAATTCCCATTGCGCGGATCCATGTCTCTTTGTCAAGTAAACCGTGGCCCATTTTACACAGGAGTGGGGTGAAACATTGTTGCGTGTAGTTTAAATATTTGTGTCAATGTATCTTAACAGTCTGTATCAATGTACACTGAGTATACAAAACATTAAGAACACCTTTAAATGACATAGACTGAGCAGGTGAATCCAAGTGAAAGCTATGATCCCTTATTGATGTCACCTGTTAAATCCACTTCAATCAGTGTAGATGAAGGGGAGGAGACAGGTTAAAGAAGGATTTTTAAGCCTTGAGACAATTGAGACATGGATTGTAGATATGTGCCATTCAGAGGGTGAATGGGCAAGACAAAAGATTTAAGTGTCTTTGAATGGAGTATGATAGTAGGTGCCAGGTGCACCAGTTTGTGTGAAGAACTGCAACGCTGCTGGGTTTTTCACGCTCAACAGTTTCCCCTGTGTATCAAGAATGGTCCACCACTTAAAGGACATCCAGCCAACTTGACAACTGTGGGAAGCATTGGAGTCAACATGGGCCAGCATCCCTGTGGAACGCTTACGACACCTTGTAGAGTCCATGTCCGACAAATTGAGGCTGTTCGAAAGGCAAAAGGGGGGGGGTGGGGGTGCAACTCAACTCAATATTAGGAAGGTCTTATTGTTTTGTACACTTAGTGTATATGTTATCAATGTAACTGACAACAGGGCTTTGACTGAGAAGAGAAATCACATTGTCTCATTCAGCCAGTGTCCAGAGATGCCCTCTTTAGCTGAGACCAATCAATCTAATAACACACACAACCCCATGGCAATTGAAGTAAATAGACTGTACCACTGTTTCTAATTTTTTTTGGCACAGTCACAGTGTATCCCTCCATAGCAATCCACTGTCAGTTCAATGCTACTCCTCTTATTCCAACCTGGATGGGTGAGACCATATTAACGAATAGGGTTGTACTATTATACTAATAGATTATAATATGTATTTGTATTTGGTTATATTGGTTCGGTGTCCTGGACACATTAAGCATAGTCCTGAACAAAAAAAATCTTTCAATAGAGATTCTCCATTGAGAATGCTTTTTAGTTCAGTAGTAGGCTTGGTCTGTGTCCAGGAAACGGTGTATTATATTATACTAACAGGGTTATAATAACATGTGGAAGTGTAACTTTAGGTGTCACACTTCAATACCCTGACTCTGCCTCTAACTTTGTGAAACCTCCCGCTAGGCCAGCGAGGGCGAGACGAGGCCGCCACTCCATAGTCAGTGGCTTTCATTTTGTTTTATATAAATGGAGCGGATTCATTCTCCATTGTAGAGAAGAGGAGCTGAACCATGGCTGAACTTCACAACTCCACTGAGGGTAAGGACACTCTCACAAAACTCACAGCCAAAATATTATACTATTTCTCATGTCACATCATCAATTTCCCTTTACAGACATCATTCTTCGGGGTGCTGAAGGGCAGGTCATTTTAGTGGAAATGTTTTGAACATGTGACACTAATATTGAATGGCCGTGGTTTGAACCTGGGTCTCCAGCATGCCAAAAGACTGTGTTATCCCACTGAGCTAAAGGCTGGGCATTCACTAAGGGAGCATAAGTCTACAGGTTTCAGGCAAGGATACTCATCACACAAGCATGATTCTAGAACTTGCCTAGTCAATCTGCAGCATATTACCAAACGGCCAACAGGTGGTGCTTTTCCCCCAGGACTGGAGCCGTAGACCTTATAGGTCTGTTGAGTGCTGTTTGTAGTGCACCCACTGACAATAGGGACTTTGTGTAGTTCAGGGTGCCAACCCACTGTGGGTTGCACTTCTCAGAGAGCCAACCGCAGTCCACTGTCTCTTCATCTTCATCTGACTTTTGAGGTACTGGATTTACTTTCCCTCTTTCACTGATTTCTTTGGCAGCTTCAGAGTATGAGCAGCTTCTACTGTACTGTACAGATCACTAACATTACTGTAACCACAGTCTACTAGCTGAGATTTTTTCTCTTATACTGTGAGTGCGAGTGTGCATTCAAAGCAAACAACTTCACCATAAACATTTGACTGACTTTGTGTAACTGCAGGCTACTGAAAAATGAGGCGAGATGCTTTTCATTTCAGGTTAAACCAAACAGCTACATAATGCCATTGATTTTACTTAGTGTACAATGAAAATCACACAATGAAAAGCAAACCAAATACCAAACCAATATAAACTGTACCTTAATAAGCTTAAGAACCAAGAATATTTAAATTAAACATAATTTCACCTTTAATCCAGGGTCTGTTCCATCTCTATACACTGCCCCCCAGATCCAATCAACCTGCAAAAATAAAACAACAAATTTAAACAACTTAAATTCTTCTAAAAGTCTGAAAGTAGAATAACGCTCGTCAGGCAAACCACAAACACAGAAACAAATGCTTCAGTAATGTAGCAAATAGAACTTGGCACAGAAATTTAACTAAATAAGAGCAACATAGGTCAAATACAGAGAACATTTATTACTGTTTGATTTAGTAAAAACTGGCATATAGTTTGTATATAGTTTGTCTGCCCAATGCACGTTCACTTCATGTTAACTGGTACAGGAGCACTCCCAGGCCTATGCTTTCCCCGAACCTATGCTTTCCCCGAATTCCCATATGCTGAAGTGATCAGGACTCAGAATACTGTACCAAAATGGAATACAGTATTGGACAGTGAGTGGCATCAAATGCAAGCGGTTGCACAAAGTAAACGCTCACTCTCTATCTGGTGTCTCTGTCCATAAAATAACTTTCTGTATTGAGCATTGCTATTTTGGTCCACATACCGAAGTTCACAGGACGTATGGGTTATTACTGTAAATGTCTATTTAAAACTGTCTTTCCTTCGGGTGTATCCTGAGTTATGTCCTCATTTGCTTATCTATGACCTTCATAACTGAGGTTATTTCTAATCATAAAGGGTCATGTATTATGACTGAAATTACAGGGCAAAACATTTATTAGATCACTATAGCAGGAAAACATAAAACAAATCTATATAGATGAATACAAGTCAACATAATGTCTTTAAACAAACCAGAAACGCATGGTTTTAATTATATATAATGAGGTAACTCGGGCTCCCGAGTGGCGCAGCAGTCTGAGGCACTGCATCTCAGTGCTTGAGGTGTCACTACAGACTCCCTGGTTCAAATCCAGGCTGTATCACAACCGGCTGTGATTTGTCCCATAGTGCGGCACACAATTGGCCCAGCGTCATCTGGGTTTGGCTGGTGTAGGCCGTCATTGTAAATCAGAATTTGTTCTTAACTGACTTGCCAAGTTAAATAAAGATCAAATACATTTTTAAAAATTATCAAACTAACGCACTAAAGTTGTTTTTATATTCCGCCTCTTCAAATTAGAATGTCTAGATGTTAATAAATTAACAGTTCATCAGGATGGAGCTGGAATGTGTATGGACACACACACACACACACATCTGAAATGCTGCACCTATATCAAATATTTACCATCCAATACAATACACAGTTATGTCGTAAAGTGTGAACAGTTTGTTTATAACAAGTCAATTGTAAACTATGTGAGAGTAAGTAAATGTAAATGTGCAAAGGCTAACACTTCAAAATTATAATATTATAATATACAACTTTTTATTGTTCAATTTAAAAAATATATTTACTTCCAGAATTTCATGCAAACGTAAATTTGTTTTAAAATACTGATTGATGTCTGGATATGTTTATACCAATGTAATAATGGCAACAACTGTAAGTACAATACTTTTTGTCATTTTGATCCAAACATTATAACTGATAACACATTTTATCATGCAAACCCCCATAATTAAATAACTGTGAATAATGTAAATATTGATGTAAATAAAGCAAAAATGGACTTACCTATTATCATTGGCTCAGTCTCACACACACACACACACACACACACACACACACACACACACACACACACACACACACACACACACACTCACACACACACAGTCTTTGGACTTGAATAAGCTGTTAGATTTTCCCATAAACCCAAGCGCAGACAGATCTTTTGTTTCAATGCTTCATTTAGATTCCCTCCACAAAACCAGCTTTATTACTATTTATTTCTCCCTCTCCCCCTCTCTACCTCCCTCTGGCTCTCCCTCCCTCCGTTTGTCCCTCTCTCTCTCACACACAAACGTGCGCGCAAACACTTACCCAACCTCGCAATCACATCTTAAAAAATTGTCTGAATGCAATTTAGCCTGGCCTACATTTCTTTCTGTTCTCTGTTTCTCATCAATCAATTCTCTCATGAATGCAGTGGTGTTGCACTTCTCTCTGTCAATATTTTTATTTTATTTTGCTTATGAGTATTAACAAACATAGGGTTAGAAAATCGTAATATGGTAATTGTCTCTTCTTACACATTTTTCACATTCGGAGTGTGTGGAGTGTGTTTGTGTTTGAGTGTGATCGCATGTAAGTGTGTGTGTAAATAGTGTGTATGTTTTCGTGTAAATGTGTAATTTATTTTGCTTTTGTGTATGTGAATGCTATAAGGAGGGGTTTGTGCCCTCCTCTCCTTTACAGAGGCGTGGGAACTCCATTCATCGTTAAACCCAGGGTCCATTGTGGAGCACATGGCATCGAGTGTGTCTGGGTGTTTGCTGCCTCTACGCGACAGTATATGTGTGTGTGTGTGTGTGTGTGTGTCTGCTTACACAAGTAGTCCCTTTGGCATACCCCAGGAATGGGCTCAGTATGTCTGAAATGTATCTTATGTTTACATGCGCTTCAATACAAGTATAAATACCCACCCATTACTAACGTTGGAGGGCCGATCCACTGTGTCCTCTTTTACGATCTTTCCTTTCTATACCCTGAAACTATACAACCCGCTGATGAAATGAAGTAAGAAATCATCTTTCTGTATTTAGGTGTTGGATGATATGTGATGGTGAAGGTACAATGACAACTATAACACCTTCTAGAATGCCTCACCAGTTTCTAGAACACCTCGCCAAATTCTAGAACATTCTGGAAAAACATGATGTGATCCTAGGTTTCGGCTCGTTCCTTCCCACTAGGCCTCTTCCTTCCCACTAGGCCTGAGACAGAGGGGGTACACCCTGTGCCTACACGTGTGTAACCGATGTGAAATGGCTAGTTAGTTAGCGGTGGTGCGCGCTAATAGCGTTTCAATTGGGTGATGTCACTCGCTCTGAGACCTGAAGTAGTTGTTCCCTTTGCTCTGCAAGGGCCGTGGCTTTTGTGGCGCGATGAGTAACGATGCTTCGTGGGTGTCAGTTGTTGATGTGTGCAGAGAGTCCCTGGTTCAAGCCCAGATAGGGGCGAGGAGAGGGACAGAAGCTAAACTGTTACATTGATGCTGTTGACCCGGATCACTGGTTGCTGCGGGAAAAGGTCAAAAGGGGGGTGAGTGTAACCGATGTGAAATAGCTAGTTAGTTAGCGGTGGTGCGCGCAAATAGTGTTTCAATTGGGTGACGTCACTCGCTCTGAGACCTGAAGTAGTTGTTCCCCTTACTCTGCAAGGGCCGTGGCGCGATGGGTAACAACGCTTCATGGGTGTCAGTTGTTGATGTGTGCAGAGGGTCCTTGGTTCAAGCCCAGGTTGGGGTGAGGAGAGGGATGGAAGCTATACTATTACACGTGCATATCTTCATCACCCTTCTCTAGTACAACACATTGTCCCTCATCTTGCCATAGTTAACACCTATGATAAAGTTTTTAATACGGTATTCCGAGACAATGTATGGTTGCTTTTAATGGCATTGAAACAACAATTTATTACGAGGGGCTACATTACAATAATAAAATATGAGTTTGTATCTTACCCGTATGAAGGATAATTTCTATTTGTTAAAGAAAGCTAAATGTTATAGGCCTAAACATAATCTATTTCGGTGTTCTGTAAGTCTTATAGTGTTCCAGTGTTATGTGGTGAAGAATAGAGTATTGGACATCTAATATACGTTGGTTCTCGTGGGTTTTATCTGTGATGACTCACCTACCTCTAAGTCAACTGCTATTGGTTAAATCAAAATACCCTCCTGCTATTGGTGAAGGTCTATCAGAATCTGCGTCAACACTGGACATACCACAACTACTATCAATGGATTTTTGGGCCTATTATTTTTTCAAGCCTATACTGATACAGCAGAATTTGTTCTTCCATTTAATAGGAGAAAACATT
Source organism: Salmo trutta (assembly GCF_901001165.1). Taxonomy (NCBI): domain Eukaryota; kingdom Metazoa; phylum Chordata; class Actinopteri; order Salmoniformes; family Salmonidae; genus Salmo; species Salmo trutta. The sequence goes on along the minus strand of NC_042996.1, from coordinate 25,312,667 downwards.
GAAAGGGACGTATTTTCTACGAAATTATATAAACCAAATATTATACATAGAAACTTTGCTATATTAAATGTGTCACGTGGCAGACCACTTGAGCAAATACACTTGAGAAAATAATATATTGTTTTTCGATTAAAGTCAAATTAAACATTTGTTGAAAAATGGAAACTGACTTGCACAGTATAAAAAGACATTGATAAAAACAATTAAACCATCATGTGACTGTTTTGATTATCTTCCGCATTTACGGATGAAAAACAAAATAAAATCGACCAATATCTGTAAGCGCTTGAATTAAGAATAAGACAACAATCTTTTGGATTTACACGTTCTGATGGCTTTCTCTTAGCTGCAGTGGTTAACTGAAAAGCTGCTCTGGAAGAGAGTCACAGCCCTGCTACCATGCTCTGGCATGTCTCCCAAAACTACAGCAACCACACTCAGCTCTGGTCCCTCAAAAACTGTCCCCCTCTTTTGACCCCAACCACTGACCATTGCAAACACAGCCATGAGGGAAGCAGGAACTATAACTACATCGGAAACTACATTGGCAGTTTCTTCAGCCAAGTACAAATTGGCAACATCAAAATGCTGGATTGTTTGGGGACGTGGTATGTTATTGTTACTGATGTTTATCTGTATAGTGTATTATTATGTCAATCTCTGCATTGCATGAGTCTGAGATCCTTAAACTAAAAATAAACAATATTAAAATAATGCACTTCCATGTGTGGTTTAAACAGATTAGTTTATACACATTCACGCAATGAAGCACACTTAGAAATGTACCACTTACCTCAAATCGGACATGGGTAGACAGTCAGCATCACACACCAACTACGGATGTGAAATCCAGGATGTTGAAATCCAGACAGGCCTTATTTTCCACCAGGGTAGTAGATCCAGAAACATAATATAATTATCCTGTAGAGAGGGACAGACAGAGGGCAGCCACAGTCAGTCAGCTAGTTAGTTAGATTCAGACTCCCGGTGAGAACCAGAGAAGGATGACAGGGAGCTGCCTTTTCCCCAGCTCAGTGAATCATATCTGGGCTGTCTTCCTGTCTGCCACCCCCTAGTCTGTCTCGGTCTATCACCGGGCTGCGCCACAAGAGGCCATGTTCGTGCCTGGGAGGAGCATGGTCATCCCCGTCTGGCAGTTAAAAAGTATTTGAATGAGGAATGTTAGCAAACAGACAAGCTGCATGTCGGATGATTGCTAAAGACAGCAGCTACAGCCAGTCAGCCAGTCCCGTCTCTGCATTGGGTTGGTTGGCCCAGGAATGTGAATAATTCAACAGCAACCAAAAAGGAGGACCCCTTCCCTTTTCACCCACCACCCCTCCCTCCGAGTCCGAAACTCAAATGCCTCCACAAGACAGTGAAAGAGAGAGAGAATTCTAAATCTCTGCTCGCTCACTCAATCGGGCGCTCGGAATCCTGCAAGAGTTTGTTTTTGCACACATACACTCACACACACACGCGCGCATACAGTACACGATCACTACAAATCACTTCTTGTGTTTCAACATGCAACATATTTTTTTATTTCGTTGGAGGCCTCTCACTCATTGCCTTTTTGTGTCTTTTGTTTGAAATTGGCACCTGTCCCAAAAACCCTCCGCCACTGCTGCACCGCCCTCCTACTCTCCTTTCACAGGAAGGAGAGAGTAAGAGAGGGAGAGAGAGAAAGTGGGAGAGCTAGAGAGAGAAAGTTAGAAAGGACGAAAAAAAGAGGAATTGGGAGAGAAAGGGAGAGGGGGAAATAAATGGTAAGAGGGGTGAAAAAGTCTAGGAGTATGTGTGTGTGTGTTTGTTTCCTAGTGAGAAACAAAATAGGCAGAAAAAGCAAAGCGACGTGACAAGACACTAAACGAGCTATTGCCACCACAGATGCACAGCGGTCGCCGAAAACACAGCCATCTTCATCTTCAGCATGAAGAAGCACATCCTGATCTTCCAAAGAGGGACGACATGGCGAACAGGCAATGCAACACACCGTGGAGTACGTTAAAAGCAGTAGATACCAAAACAATTATCCAAGCGCAATGCGCAATAACTCTAAATAATATACAAAAGTATGGAATCTGCTGCCGGAAAAAAGTCCACAAACGTTTTCAAAAGGGCAACCAAACCGAAAGTCAAACGGCGGAGGCCCCAAAGCTACTTGTTGCAGGGTATTTAGTAGCTGGACTTGCTTGCAAAGCTGAGAGATAGAGGCAGAGCTGAGCGATAGAGGCAGAGGGTTAAACCCCCCAGAGTAGTAAAAGCCGTCCTCCTGGCACAGTCGCTCTGAAGGGGAGGATCTAGCTTTAGAAATAGCAGCAGACACTTTTCCCTTTTTTCATATCGCTAGTCTCCCTCTTGCATGTGGCCGGGACTGGGAGAGTGAGGCGGATGAAGAAAAAGAGAGAGAGAGAGAGAGAGAGAGAGAGAGAGAGAGAGAGAGAGAGAGACAGAGAGAGAGAGAGAGAGAGAGAGAGGGGAGGGAGGGAAATAAAGAGCTGTGAGTGGAGGAAATGGAGCTCAGATGATGATGAAATAGGGACACATCGAAGTAAGTGAGGAAGACGCATTTTTATCACATGTTCGACACAACGTGTGTGTGTGAGCAAGAGAGACGATCAATAGGGTGGAAGAATGACAAACTACTCCCATAGCACACACACACAGTCGCCAATCATCATTCCAGGGCCCTACACACATCTAGTGCATGATTAAAATAAACTTCCTACTAAATCTGTTCCACAACCATGCAGCTACAGCTCTGACAAAAGGCACGTTTTGGAGCCTTTTCAGAGACGGATGAATCCATTCTTATAAAAACGGGGGGAGGTTTGAGGCTGATCACAATGAAAAAAAACTTTATTAACACCTTTACAGACAACTTAGAATGTGACTGCAGCAGTGTCGACTCCCTATCCACCCCACCTTTGGCACTTTTTTTTGTTGAAAAAGCGTTCGGCCCCTGCAAGTATTTTGACAAGGAGTCGAAACCCAGATAAGCCTCTGGTGTGAGCCTGCTTCACCGAGGCTGCAGGCTGGAGAAGCAGTAAAGCATTGGCTGTGATTTTATACACACACAACATTCACACGCACACACAAAGCTTAGTGCACCGTGAGATCCTCCTCACGTTCACAGTGACGATGCAGATGGCTGCACTAGTAAATACGATCTACAGTACCTAGGAGGGTAAGAGGGGGACGGGTGTCTTCGATTTAGGGGGGCATGATAAAAATGGACTCTCCTGACGATCACATACTACACACACTTGCGCATACCCACACATCTCATCTCACTGAACCATAAGTATCTATCATACAAGCCATGTCTTAATCCCTCTGTAAAGAGATAGTCCTTGTTGCCGCACACAAATATGTGGCCTATCATTCATGAAACATATCATCTAAATATGAAACATTATTGCCAGTTTCCGCAAACCCTACTAGGACACACACACTACTACACTTTCTCTGGCCTGGCTGATTGCAACCACAGCAAGGGTCTTTGGAAGTTTGTGACAGATAGGCTATTTTAGAACAACTTCCTGTCTCTTTACGCTACCGTCCCCCTCCCGTTCCCTAAAAACCAAGAGCTCCCAGAAGCTCTCCCTTCTCCCTGAAGTAGCAGGAGCACAAATGAGAGAGAAAAAGTGGAGCACTAAGCAACTTAATTTCTTTCCTTTTTGGTACATTAGCTACATGAGATTAAGAAGGACTGCATGCATTAAAATGAAGGTTTGGGATCTTTTTTTCCCTGGTTTTCTCCTTGTGTATATATATATTTTTAAATGGTGATTAAAAAAGAAGATGGAGCTAACATGGCTGCTTTGGCTCTATCCCAGTGTGTGTGTGTGTGTGTGTGTGTGTGTGTGTGTGTGTGTGTGTGTGTGTGTGTGTGTGTGTGTGTGTGTGTGTGTGTGTGTGTGTGTGTGTGTGTGCGTGCGTGCGTGCATGCGCGCCTGCCATGGAGGTGGGATGGAGACAGAACACACTCCAGCCCAGCACTAAAATCTGGGCTACTCTCAGCATTAATTCTGCCCATTCTGCAATGACCCAGCATATAATAAAATATAAATATTTCCATATTCAGAAATGCATGTAATCCAGTTTACATAGGAGTTGTCGAGAAACATTAAAGAAGGAGTCGGTACAGTTGAATATGCTAAATTAAACTATATTTCTCCCATGTTTTCTTATGAAAAAAGCTGATGGGGCATCTACAGTACAAACATGAGGTTAAACCTACTACGTCACATCTCGCCACCTCTTTAGCCAATCGCTACTCCTCAAGACTAAAAACCGCATTGCACAAAGTACATAGATCAAATACTAAGATAAGCAAAAGTATACTCTTTGTCACTTATTCGTTTTGTTCCATTCTGACTATCAGGCCCATTTCACTACTCTAGTCTGAAGAGAGACTTCTGTTGTTTACAATATTACATGTAGCAGGAATTCAAAAAACTTGGCATGGCTGTTGTGGAAAGTTCATTCGAGGATACAGTTCTGGTTTTGGGTAGGCTGCCAAGACCTGACACTGTGAGCCTCTCTAAGGCCTCTCAGAGAGCTCTGAGTTGCCTGTGTAAGTCTGCCATTGATCAAACTCCAATATTAACAACCTCTTTATGACACCTTCTTTAGGAGTTGTACAACCGTTAGCTGTAGCACGGAACTTTATTGACGCACTTCATCTAGCTGTAGATTTCTAAAGCAAAGCTGTATTGTGTGTTTCATCATGCACATACTTTCAAAGCAATTTAGTAAAACAATGAATATCTGTTGTTTTTAAACAGTGCATGCGTTTTTGTTCAATTGTGACCAGACATGTAACTCCATCAGAATTCAGCATTCTGATGGAGTTACATGTCATCGGATGAGCTTTACTATCTGCCAAAGCACGCCAAAATAAAGTTCCTTGTTTATAAAAAAAAAATACTAATCAAGTAAGGCTATATTATCCTTTCCCACACATCTACCAATCATATTGTTTCCCAACTATCCAGAGAGTATGAATTGGCAACTCATAAGGGAAAATATTTAATCACAAAAAAATGGCTGCTTCTTCAATCACCACCTCAATCACCACAGACACTGATAAGAGAACAAAACAAAAATATTTCACAGCATAACAATAACTTAATGTAAAAAGACTGTTGGAAATGTTTACGTAACAAGTAAGTAATACGTACCTGATATATCAAACAAAAACGTTTAGTGACAAATACAGCAGTTTTGGGTACCATATTCAAAGTTCACAAAAATAACTATGATATTGAAACACACAAATAAAGAAAAAATGTCATTCAAAGACTATGGCATTATGGTGATTGGGGACTGACTTTACCAGAACAAATATATCTGGCTTAGTTTATCCTACTGTACTTGACAGCTAGAATTTGCATATTATTTTGCAAAGAGCCAAACGGAGCTTTAAAGCGTAAATGACATCAAAGTACTAAAATCATTTTTTTTTGGGGGGGGGGGGATCCCAGAGGTAATGTTGTCTTTTTATTAGCTGTAGTGTCTGGTTAACAATTAAATAAATACACTGAAGCAGAGTAATTACAAACAGTTGGAGAATGGGAGAGTTATGCTGCAGGGTATGTAAGCTACCCAATACCTGTAATAATAACAGTGTAAATAAATAGTACACTGCTTTGTGTCACATATAATATATATCAAATTCATCTGTAGGGTAAAGAAGACCATACCCTTTATTGTATACTTGTCCATGACAAATGTCATGTATTCATCTCATTGACACCGCACGCTGAAGAAGACTGAGGCTGAATTGCCAACCCAATCTCCAAATAAAACGCCAACCTGTGGCGTAACTGCAGTAACAGAATTACACCATGGCTTGACGTTTTAATTACGCCATTTGGTGCCGTATCTTAACTGTCATTCAAACGCCGCAAAAGTGAAACTAAAACGTAAGTTTAGGCATTCATTCCAAATGGTTTTGGATAAGGTTAAACTTAAGTTTAGGCATTAATTCCGAACACACAACCCTCGGAGCCCATCCACCATCCCCATCCACAGCGCCCTAGCAAGCAGCAAGTCTACTAGATGTAATAAGCGCTCACGTTGCACCTAGTGGACAGTACAGCTTCCACATTTCGCCAGGTCCAAACGTAATCAGGTACCTGCAGAATCGGCACCTCCTGGCGTATTCCATAAGAGAATGGGCTGTGAACCGCATATATGCAGTGCAATTAATGAATAAACAAATTATTGAAGAGTATTCATTTGAAGAGTATTTATTGGAGTGCTGTCCCTTTCTATTTACCTCATACAATGTAGAGAGACTTTCTCTCTGCTACCCAGACAGAAGTACTGACCAGACAGAAGTACTGCCCGCCAACCACCACCTCTACTTGGTGGTCTATGGTGGGGCCCCTCAAGCGCACGTGTCCATACAACTTCTCGATTACACCCCTGACCCATGGGGTCACCCTCTGTTGCTACGGGAACAAAGGGCGAGACCCCTGAGGTCAGAAGTGTTAAGCCGGGAGCCGGCCAGGCCCCATTGACAAGGTAGCATAGTGTTGGCTCAGAGAAGGTAAAGATCACTAACACAGGGGACTAATAGGGATTAAGGGGCCGTAAGGGGCCCATCTCCTCAGGGATGTCACTCAGGGGACTAGTAACATCAGTCTCTGTTAACCTCCCTGACCTCCGGCAGCCATTTAGGGGCGACAGGTCACTTACAAGAGGCTAGAGCGGGGCTTTGCCGGTGCGACTGCTGATCCTATATGGCTGATATTTTCAACTGTTTCTGTATAGCACTTTGTGACATCGGTTGATGTAAAAAGGGCTTTATAAACACATTTGATTGATTGAACTGTTTGCAACATGAATGTAACAACTGTATTGTTTTGTGTATTGACATGTTTCCCTAATCAATTGAATTGTATTTCTATAGAAAACCTCTGAAGTTGAAAAACAGATTGACAGATTAAATTATTATATGCCAAAATGTTATATCTCAGAGAAATGAAAGCCATCAGAGAATACAGCCTCGATATTGGCAGGTATACAACCAATTAAATGGTATTCTTATTGAAAATGTTATGTTATAAAGTAAATGCATTAGATTAAACAGAATTAAAAATCAAAATGTTATGATTATGAAGTGTTCAGGCATCGATATAAACAGTCTCGTTATCAACAGGTAGAACACAGAACCGAAAACTCAAAATGGAGGACAGAGACAACATGGATACTAGTGAAGTAGCAATACAGATTGCTGATTCACCTAAACAAATTCAGATAAGAGATCTAAAGAAGTATATCCTGATATCTTTTTTTTATAAATATACCAAAGACATGGTATCGAAGTTAAGTATTTTCTGAACATCAGTTTTCTACAGTTTCCTCATGTTTGAGTAGGGATAAGGTTAACTCTGTCCATTCCAATTGAATGGAAATAGTTCTAACTAACATATTAATAATTATATTATTTGTAATCAATGTAAAATATTTGTCTGGGGATGAATGCAAATATTTTACATCAATATATGAAAGAAAATAAACTAGAATATGACCATTTTAACATATATATATATATATATTTGTTGCCTTTAGTATTGCTTTTTCAAGTGGCTAAGGATGAATGAAGACATGTATTGCTTTAAAGGTCAAATTATTCATTTTATTATGTCTCAAGAGTGATAAGAGGGAAGGCTTGAAAGAATTTTCACTCCTAATGTTGGTGAATCATATCAAATACAAATAATGATTAACATATTATTATTATTAGTATTTCACGTATTGTATAACTCATTCAAAATGGACAGGTAAATCGGCACCTATTGATTTAGATGGCTGATAAGATAGAGGTAACTTAGAGAGAAAAATATGATTAAATATAGCCTAAGAGGAGATGCTGTTCTCCAGAAATACATTACCAAATTAAATTACATTATTTGTTCAAGTTATTAGAAAATAAAAATAAAGAAATACGATATTATATGAATCATATTTATATTTATATTCATTTGCCAAAAGCTTTTAGCAATAATGAATTTGTGTACTTAAAAATATCCAAAATGCTGTAGTATTTACTCAAATTTAGGTTGATACAACCTAAGATGTTTTGGTTTAATTTAGATAGAAAAATCTAAGATTAGAAAAATATGCATGAAATGTGAATGGTAAAAGTTTTTCCTTAACACATTCTGTAATGTGAAGTGAAATTGATCTGATGTCTACCCTTGTTATACCAGGAGTGAAGTGCTAACTTTTAATTAACTAATGTTGATTTTCCTAAGTGGGAAAACAAAGTCTTACATTTGTTGGTTTCAGAAAAAAAAAATCTAAGTCTGATCATGATATTAGACAGATACAAATATGTTTGAGGCAAATAAAGGTATATTACCTTAAATGGCTTATTTTCAAAACACTAGCTTATGTAAACTACCATTTAGGAACAAAAATGTATACCATATTATACATCTTTATTATTTTAATGTATTTAATTATGAAAGGGTAGACATGTATTTTATAACATAAAAGGTATATACAAACATGTGATATAAAGGATATAAAGAAGTTGTAAGTAGGAGGAGACAAAAAAATGGCATTCGTGTGTAAATGGGTTTAATAAAATGTATAATTCATAAAAATTGTTAGCACTATTTAAAGTTAAGAAGAATAAACAACATAAATAAAAAAGAATATTTGACAGTATTTACAAAATTAACTAAAATGAAAAATGATATAGCTTCTTACATAGATGCTAGTTATTCATTACATTATTTTCAATTATTTGGTTTCAAAATCTTCTAAACTGCTGTTTTATTTTTTTATGTCACTTTCAAAAACTTATGAGTCAACTTCTGCTCTTCTTTTTTTACTGAACATTTCTATAGTAAATTGAAAATCTGTGAACACTGACCAAAATAATTTTGGTGGTGCCGGAATACCATATACGTATATTCTATAATAATTTGTACTATTTTATCACTTTTAAGCAACACAATTCTAATATCAAATAGTTGCATTATGTTTTGTTCACTACAAGTTAAAATAAATAATGTTGTGTCTGTTGTTTTATTTATTTTTTGTACTTTGAAGATCAAACAATGGACGATGGTGAAAAAAATCTATGGCGAATGACTTAAAGGAGATTCTAGCAATAAGACATTAATTATCTTGAAAGAAAACAATAGCTTGAGACTAAAACCTCATACTAAAAAAGGTAAGTACAAAAAGTGAAAGGTATAACTTCTTTGTGATTCAGTCCTCTCTCTTTGATAATCATTAAACAACTCTTTAAAAGCTCACTCAGCTGCTAAGGTAGAGGCTGGGACAGAACTGAACTGCTCTTAGCTGGAAATACAGTAAGTGTCCAGGACAGGACTGCCACACTTTAACCAGACAGGCTGATCTAAACAACATTATTATTGGCCTCCTCGCAGATCGTCTCTTAGATCTCGGCCTATACTTTCAATTTAACCATGTGACTACCATTTTACATTATTTTCCAGTTAGTGTTTTATTAGCACGAAACACTTACACTTGTATTAGTTACTAAAAATCAGAGCTGCACATCTTTGATGTGATGGGTAAGGTTTTTCTTTGGTTTAAGAAAAACCTTACCCATCACATCAAAGATGTGCAGCTCTGATTTTTAGTAACACTTCATGGAGGACCTAAGATGAAATTGCTCATTATCATGAGTCCATATTTCATGTTGATACAAGCATAATATTGTAAGATAGCAAAAAGTACAAGAAATATAGATTTGAATATATATATATATATATATATATATATATATTATCTGAACTTCCTCTGAATTACTTGTGTCATGGTAAAACACTTGAGAGATTCATGATTTGTAATATATTGTTACTCATAGTATTTGGAACTTGTGATTAACCGAAAGTGATAGCTAATTCATTGTCAATTATAGCAGAAACAGTAACAAACTCCACACAAGGGAATTATTTTAACCCACTTCCATCAAATTTAACTAATTTGAACTAATCACAGTCTTGTACAATCTGAAAACATACCACCACAACCCCATATCTTTGTTACCTGCAATTCTTACTGGGCTTATATTTTCTCTCGGTCAACCTCGAGTCTCGAAACAATCACCAGAAAAACAGCAATGATTTCTTCCTCTTTTAGTACATTGTGTGCAAGCCAGCTGCTCGGTTGTCCCTCTTAAAGACTCATGCCGGCCGTTGGTTCTGACAGGTGCCACGTCACGGCTCTAGAACTACACATCAGAAATACCCAGGGGAGCTCAGAGAGAGACATGGGCCCTTATTGACTAATTTAAAAAATGCATCTTTCTTTCCCTCCTTTCCTTCCTTCGTTCCTTCCTTCCTTCCGTCATCTTTTCCTTGAAGTAGTAACTGATCTAACATCATGACTAAATAGGCAATGACTGGATTGGTGAAAGCTAGTAACTGTATCCTAACTTGAATTTATCCCACTTAATCCAACTTGTGTTAGGTCATTGATTACCTCAAAGAAGGAAGGAAGGAAGCATTTTTCAAATAGGCCAATAGATATAAACTCGACCCACACCCATGTTCTGTGGTAGCCAAATCCGAAGCGCAGGGCTCTAATTCATATTCATATTCATATTTCAATGGAAACTTTTCTCTCCTTTGACTATATCATATAATATACTGTGTGTACACAATCTATGTATATGTTGCTAAAGTGGGGTTTAAGAGCCAGCTAAGTATTCTTCAAGGGTAAAGATTATAAATAAATGGGATTGTGGTAAACCATATTTGAGAGAGTAATATGTTGTAACAAAATTATATAGATTTGATGTACATTCAATGTCACTTTCTATATAATGGGTTGATGATATTTGTTTAACAAGACAAAGACAACTAAGCACAATGAATGTGTTGCTCATAAGAGCATCACCATTTCTTTAAAAGTGTGTAATATTATCATGACTTACCTAGCTGGTCAAGGGCATATCCTAAAATTGAAAAATGAAAGAGTGCTAATAGGTCAAAGTGTCTGTAGACACCATCTAGTCTTTCTGTGGTATATTAGTTATTTGTCTATAATTGTATTTTAGTGAGGGATCACCCTATGGGAATCAAGCATCTCATTTTTGCCAATAAGAAATTCTAAGAGTTATACTTTTAGCTTGAGGCAAATTAACACTGTAATTAGAATGACTAAAACATTAAACCATAGGATTAATTTATTTTATTTTCTGCAGTATCTCACTTATTCCACCTGGTCCTCTCTATCTATTGTACAGTATATGTGTAATGTATACATACAATTCACATGGATAAACGTACATATGCATTTAAAATATATAAAACTATTTAAATGTTTTTGTTTCATTTCTTCTGATTAAATGTAATTAATACTAATCCAATTTAACCCCAAATTAAACAGTCAATAGCCTACAATTAATAGTTTTTTTTGTTGTTTACTTGCTAATATGTTCATATGTAAATGTTTCTTATTGAAGTGGTGCATAATGATATAGCATTTTTATTTTATTTTTTCAGAATGCTATACTGTTGGAGTCATGATTCTGATTGTAGCTCAGAACGTTTTTACAAACAAAGTCTTAAAAACATATAAAAGGTCTTGGTGTTTGCTTTAAATTAGTATCCTAATGAACTTTCTACATAAATGATTCGTTTTGATGATGTAACTGTAGTCTATACCCACTAGCGGTGCGTTGGTAAAATCCAGGGGGAAAAAGCCATATTACAACCTATGTGTTGTGATAATTGCACTGTTTGCTCTATAACCTTAATGGCTTGACACCGTGATATATAGGCCTAAGGCTGAGACAAGGCCGCGACAAATACATTTGTTTCATTACAAAACAGGAGAGCAACATCTTTCCTGTGAAGTTCACAAAACATATTGCATGCAGCAAACTATTAAACAACTATTTATTTAGAACCACAGAGTGTTACTGCAAGTCACAAAGAAAACAGGAGCTCGATCCACTATTCCAGCACCATTTCAACTTCAACATCATCTAATCACCTATGCTTAGTCTAATATAGTGACAACTAAAAGATACCAAAAACTATTTAGTCCAATCAACGAAAGCTAAATATGATGTAGCTGTCAATGGTACTGATTTATGTGTGTGTGTGTGTGCGTGCGTGTGTGCGTGACTCACCCTACTTGCAGAGAAACACCAACGTCATCCTACTCTTTCATGCCTAAATGTTCTATGACTATGTCATACAGTACACGCTTTTAGTTTTTGTTGTCCTATGCTACCTGGCTAAAATACTTGCTCGCTAGCCTAACTTCCTTTCATGGGCAACGATACGCCAGGCAAGCTAGTTAACCTTGGCATAACATTAGTTAACATTAGCATACTATTTCCATACTATTTCCTCAGGCCAGGGGCACAATGTATGAATTTATGGTTAGATTAGAATATACATAAAAGTATTGGCCAGTATGGAGAATTAGGTAAAACCACAAGTCCAAATCCCTATCTCCATTGATGGATAATTTAGGAAAGAGGATGATTTTAGCTAGCTAGCTAGCCACCGGAAGACAACAACACCACGAGATGCAACAATTCAAGTTTGGCTTGTGATGTGATTGGTCTGAAGCCAAATCCAAACTGTCTTCCCTTGACACTTTTTTTGGTGCACCAGAACCATTCACAGCTGAGGTCACTCAGTTTAGCTGATTGGCTAATATTTTATAAATTTTTTTAATCAAGGGAGGACAAATGCTCGCTGACTTCCCTTGCATTCAATGCTATGGGCGGCAACAATGTCATACTTTTTCGGACCAGACAGCATCAGATAGATCCGCTACACATACTGAGACAGAGGGGTGCTGTTTCGATCGCTCAAATGCTTTCACCGGTGAGACATGCAGCCTCTTGCAAATTGAAGAAAATGTATGAAACACAGAGAGAATAAAGATTAATTATTTAGTATGTTGTTTTCTCTTTTCTTCCCTTGTCATCCATGAATACACACCAGTCTACACCATCTTTTCAATGAGGTGGTGCGGCTCAAAGGAGTTAAGACGCTAACAGTCGTGCGCGCCACCAGCAACAAAGGATCTCATATGTTGGGTGCATACAGATAAAGGAGCCTCCTTTGTGTGCTGTGTAACACATAACGCAGGTCGGCCATGGGATGCATGCCAGGTCTGCGTCTGTCTGTCTACCCCTCTGACTGGAGAAACAGAGATACACACACACACACACACACACACACACACACACACACACACACACACACACACACACACACACACACACACACACACACACACACACACACAGCCTTCCTGTGGCCACACATAAAACACATAGGGAACAATTTACGGATATGGATTAAGCTTTGTATTCCTGGTTTAAAATATAATAACTCTAACCCTAATTCATACTAGTAAAATATCCTCAAAAGGGTTATATATTCAAAAATACGTCTATTTCACAGATAGTGCTTCCAAAATCAACAGTAGGCTAGGTATTAACAAGAAAATAAAATGTTCTCACTACATATTTTGCTGGGATATTGCTATAAAATACTTAGTCTAAATGTCAGTGGTGATATTTGAGCTAATTGTTTTGCAATAAGTTCCTCCTAGTCTTTAATAAGCATAATATCATTCATCATGTTGTGGCAAATCCATTTTGGAGAAATGAGTTACCTCAAATTGTCCACCATTGTTTGCTGTTATTCTATAAATTGTAATAAAACAATAATCGCAGGCTCAGGAAATGAGGTTTACAGCATCAATAGTTCCGCATATACCACGGAGGGTGTGGTGGTGGTAGGTAAACGTATTAAGATGCTTATCTACACAACACATACATGTCCATGCACAGAGCCCCTCCCTCTGCTCAAATGTCTCTTATACAAACAGAACACTGTAAAATGTATGTTAATTTAACTTTTGTAAATACTGCTTCAGGATTACCATGGGCCCCCTTCCCATTCCCGTATTGCAAATGTCACTAAATATGTCAATTTTCTCAAACACACAAAAAGAATACACACACAAAATAAGGGCAGAAGAGCCATGCCTGAACACACCACAGAGGGTAAAAAAAAGAATATAAAGAGCCCCAACGAGTTCCTTGGCATGTTAGTTTTCTTCCAGGCAGTCCCTATTGACCTGTAAACCTTTGTGACTGGAACAAATGCAAATGGCGCTGACTTGCTCACACAGAAACACTAAAGGCCTATTCAAACGAGGGCCTGCCAACAATGCAGCAGCAGCGCTGGTGCCCGGCTTGCATTGCAGCTCCAGACTGGGGACTCAAAGGCCCAGGCTGTATCCCAAATGGCACCCTATTCCCTATAGTGCACTACTTTTGTCCAGGGCTCATAGTGCTCTGGTCAAAAGTAGTGCACTAAATAGGGAATATAGTGCTATTTGGGACACACATCTAGCCTCCCAGGAGCTGGTTCACAGTCACATGGTTCACTCCTCCAGCTCAAGCTCCAGCCGTCTGGCACAGAGCAGAGGGACCATCCACTTTCATTAATTCTCCTCCATGACTTCGTATATACACACACCCATCTGACCAGCTAACTCTGGCTACGGAACTCTCTCTTAGTTAGCAAACAGAGTTTAAATTTGATATAATTCTTCTAAATGTAATTAATTTTCTTCCACTGTTTTCAACTTCAAATAAATGTTCAATATAATTTTAATAAACTTGCAAACTGCTAGTTGCAAAAAATGTGCAATAAACTGAAAATGTATTTACTACATAAACTTGATGAAAATGTGTATAAATTACAATACAATGTTAATACAATGATGTTCATTTCCAACACATTTGCGATGATGTGCACATTTCCAGCAGTAGGGATTTAATGATGGACAGGGATCTGAAGTGCTGAGTCAGCCACATCTGTAGAACACCTGCAACAAACAGCCACATGACCCTGATAGAACCGTCCAGGGAAGAGGAGGAGAGAGGAAGGAGGAGAGAAGGAGGAAAAGGATGATGAGGCGATAAGGTCTGAGCCTCAGACAGAAAGAAGAGAGGGACAAGAAATAGGGGAGAGAGAGTGATACAGAGCGAGAGAGCGAGATGTAGAGACTTAGTGAGCATAGCCTTGTTATTGAGAGAGGCAGACCAGGCTCTCGAGAGAAGAAAGGCTATTCGCCCATTGCCCACAAAATGAGGTGGAAACTGAGCTGCACTTCCTTACCTCCTGCCAAAGGTATGACCATATTAGAGAGACATACAGTGCATTCGGAAAGTACTCAGACCTCTTGACTTTTTCCACATTTTGTTACTTTACAGCCTTATTCTAAAATGTATTAAATCGTTTTTTTCCCCTTGTCAATATACACACAATACCCCCTAATGGGCTCCTGAGTGGCGCAGTGGTCTAAGGCACTGCATCTCAGTGATAGAGGTGTCACTACAGACCCTGGTTCGATTCCAGGCTGTATCACAACCGGCCTTGATTGGGAGTCCCGTAGGGCGGCGCACAATTGGTCCAGTGTTGTCCGGGTTAGGCCGGGGTAGGCCGTCATTGTAATGAAATAATTTGTTCTTAACTGACTTACCTAGTTACAAAAAGATGAAAATAAAATAATTACAAAGCAAAAAAATAATAATGAAATATCACATTTATATTAAGTATTCAGACCCTTTACTCAGTACTTTGTTGAAGCACCTTTGGCAGCGATTACAGCTTTGAGTCTCCTTGGGTATGACGCTACAAGCTTGGCACACCTGTATTTGGGGAGTTTCTCCCATTCCTCTCTGCAGATCCTCTCAAGCTCTGTCAGTTTGGATGGGGAGCGTTGCTGCAAAGCTATTTTCAGGTCTCTCCAGAGATGTTTGATCAGGTTGAAATCCGGGCTCTATTTGGGCCACTCAAGGACATTTAGAGACTTGTCCCGAAGACACTCCTGCGTTGTCTTGGCTGTGCTTATGGTCATTGTCCTGTTGGGAGGTGAACCTTCGCCTCAGTCTGAGGTCCTGAGCGCTCTGGAGCAGGTTTTCATCAAGGATCTCTCTGTACTTTGCTCCGTTCATCTTTGCCTCGATCCTGACTAGTCTCCCAGTCCCAGCTGCTGAAAAACATCTCCACTGCATGATGCTGCCACCACCATGCTTCACCGTAGGGATGGTGCCAGGTTTCCTGCAGACGTGACGCTTGGCATTCAGGCCAAAGAGTTTAATCTTGGTTTCATCAGACCAGATAATCTTGTTTCTCATAATCTGAGCGTCTTTAGGTGCCTTTTGGCAAACTCCAAGCAGGCTGTCATGTGCCCTTTACTGAGGAGTGGCTTCCGTCTGGCCCCTCTACCATAAAGGCCTGATTGGTAGAGTGCTGCAGAGATGATTGGAAGCTGGAAGGTTCTCCCATCTCCACAGAGGAACTCTAGAGCTCTGTCAGAATGACCATCAGGTTCTTGGTCACCTCCCTGACCAATGCCCTTCTCCCCCCGATTGCTCAGTTTGGCCGGGCGGCCAGCTCCAGGAAGAGTCTTTGGTGGTTCCAAACTTCTTCCATTTAAGAATGATGGAGGACACAGTGTTCTTTGGGATCTTCAATGCTGCAGAAATGTTTTGGTACCCTTCCCCAGATTTGTGCCTCGACACATCCTGTCTCGGAGCTCTACGGACAATTCCTTCGACCTCGTGGCTTGGTTTGTGCTCTGACATGCACTGTCAACTGTGGGACCTTATATAGACAGGTGTGTGCCTTTCCAAATCATGTCCAATCAATTTAATTTACCACAGATGGACTCCAATCAAGTTGTTGAAACAACCTCAACATTTATCAATGGAAACAGGATGCACCTGAGCTCAACTTTGAGTCTCATAGCAAAGGGTCTGAATACTTATTCTGTAAATAAGGTATTTATGTATTTTATTTTTCTAAAAACCTGTTTTCGCTTTGTCCTTATGGGGTAATGTGTGTAGATTGCTGAGGGGGAAAAAGTATTTAATCCATTTTAGAATAAGGCTGTCACTGTATTTCTCACAGATCACACAGACCCAAAAATTATTTGAAAACAAATCAAACATTGATAAACTCCCATATGTGTTTAGCGAAATAACACAATGTGAAATCACAGCAGAAAGATTTGTGACCCGTTGCTATGAAAACAGGGCAACCAGTGGAAAGCAAACAACATTGTAAATACATCCCATACTTATCTGTTTACTTATCTTCCCCTACTTTTCGTGCTACAACTATTAACACATTGTTAAAAACACTGTACAAAGCTGATAATATAACATTTTAAACTTCTTTATCCTTTTGAAACCTTAATGAGTGCAAATTGTACTGTACATTTTTTTGTTAATGTTGTTTTTTGTTTCTTCTCACTTTTGGTTATTGTTTATTTTACTTGCATTGGCAATGTAAACATGTGTTTAACATGCCAATAAAGCCCCTTTGAATTGAATTGAGAGAGAACGAAGGGGAGGAGAAAAATTATGATAAGGACTGATTCTCAGACAGAAAGAAGAGGGAGAATAGAGGGGAGAAAGAGAGAGAGAGAGAGAGAGAGAGAGAGAGAGAGAGAGAGAGATATAGAGATAAATGAAGGGGACTCAAACATTTTTTATATTAATCAGTCTTATTGCCTCAGTATAACTGGCCACCTTTGCCTAAAAAATGTCCTTCTCCTAAAATATGCCATAACTGACTTCCGTCTGTCCTTCAAGAAGAGCATGCTCACTTTCATTTATAAAGGTTATAATATACTGACTTGTCCTTGATGTCATTGAACTGGGTCCAACTGAAACCCCATTTTGTTCCCTCTAATATAATTCCAGTGTGCAGCTCATAACTGAAATCCCTAAAGCTTTGTTTCCCAAGTACAAAATGGCAATGATACATTCAGAGAAAGTCAAAAACCATTCTTGGCACAACTGTGGGAAGCATTGGCGTCAACATGGGCCAGCTTTCCCGTGAAACGCTTTCGACACCTTGTAGTCCATGCCCCGACGAAATGAGGCTGTTCTGAGGGCAAAAGGGGGTGCAACTCAATATTAGGCAGTTGTTCCTAATGTTTTGTACACTCTGTAGTAGTAAAGGGGGGAAAAAGTGAAACGCTGAAGCTGAAGTTGATGTTGAAGCTATAAAGTTGCTTCAGTACTGGGGAGTGGACAGTCTGGCCACCTTCAATGCATACATGGTGGTATATTGTTATACCTGCATTGCACTGGAGTGGGTATGTCTTCCTTGTGGTCTGGTCTGTCTCCATAAAAGGCCTCTGTTGTGCTGAGAAATACCATGTACAGGGAAAATATCAAAACATCTAAACCATACTGTGGTGTGGGGGGCTGTGCTTTGGCAAAGTGGGTGGGGTTATATCCTGCCTGTTTGGCCCTGTCCGGGGGTATCATCGGATGGGGCCACAGTGTCTTCTGATCCCTCCTGTCTCAGCCTCCAGTATTTATGCTGCAGTAGTTTATGTGTCGGGGGGCTAGGGTCAGTCTGTTACATCTGGAGTATTCTCTTGTCTTATCCGGTGTCCTGTGTGAATGTAAATATGCTCTCTCTAATTCTCTCTTTCTTTCTTTCTTTCTTTCTCTCGGAGGACCTGAGCCCTAGGACTACCTGGCATGATGACTCCTTGCTGTCCCCAGTCCACCTGGCCATGCTGCTGCTCCAGTTTCAACTGTTCTGCCTGCGGCTACGGAACCCTGACCTGTTCACCGGACGTGCTTGTTGCACCCTCGACAATTACTATGATTATTATTATTTGACCATGCTGGTCATTTACGAACATTTTAACATCTTGACTATGTTCTGTTATAATATCCACCCGGCACAGCCAGAAGAGGACTGGCCACCCCTCATAGCCTGGTTCCTCTCTAGGTTTCTTCCTAGGTTTTTGGCCTTTCTCAGGAGTTTTTCCTAGGGAGTTTTTCCCAGCCACCGTGCTTCTTTCACATGCATTGCTTGCTGTTTGGGGTTTTAGGCTGGGTTTCTGTACAGCACTTTGAGATTTCAGCTGATGTACGAAGGGCTATATAAATAAATTTGATTTGATTTGATTTGATACTGCAATTGACTATACAAACTTCTAGAACTGTATCACTCATCTTCACTGTTTCCAAAGCTCAGCCACCTCTGACTTGGAGAGAAGAACGAAAAATGTCAGAGTATTTAATGTACTCCTCCATGTACTATAGTGTTATCACATGCCAGATTTTCATCCATGTCAGATTCCTTATTTACAGGTCTTTGTATATGCACAAAGACATTCTCTAAACATTGACCACACAGTCTAGATATCACAAACATGTATAAAGTCATGCAGAGAGTGTGTTATTTTTTCCAGAGTGTTTAACTACGGGTCAAAGTTCTCTCTGGAATTTAGAACCAAACCGGAAGAACCTGCGGAGCTCCCCACAGAGATTTGTTTAATTTGCATACAGGATTCATGAACTCTGCTTTTAACTCAGGAACTCAACTCTGCTCTCACTCACTACGTCCTAGCAAACTCAGCCAAAATAGACAATAAAGCAGTATAAGGGAGAGGAGAAAAACATGGCAGATTGCAGAGGGTTGATTCAGTGCAAGGCAGCAAGGGCTTTGGGTTTTTAGATTTTTTCTTATTTTTCTTCCTCCTCTCTCTCCCAAATGATTCACAGTGGAAAGAAAAGCCCTTTTCCCTGTCCTGACATGAACTTGAACATGAGTTTCCTGTTATAGGCTGGAAGTAGGAAACACCCAGAGCAGAGAGAGAGCAGAGAGAGGCAGAGAGCAGGGTCATATTCACTTGGCACCAAACAGAAGAAAACTGACTCAAAATTAAACGCTTGTTTTTGTTTTCTGTTGCTAAACCTTTCGCTACGGTGTCCACTATATATACGACCCAAAGCTGAACAGAGCGGAGAGAGAGCAGAGAGCTCAGTCACACTGGTTGACAGAGGCAGGCCTTCTGTGTCTCGCCCCCTCCCTGGATGAAAACTAACATGCCAAGGATCTCTTTCTCTCTTCCTCCCCTCTCTCTCTCGCTACTGCCTGAACTCTTCACCAAACGCCTGAGAAATTAGGTCAAAGCTGGAATCCGTTTGCGATATAATCGCACCAAATGTTGTCACCTTCTCACCAAGCTGCTTGGCGATGGTCTTGTAGCCCATTCCAGCCTTATGTAGGTCTACTATCTTGTCCCTGACATCCTTGGAGAGCTCTTTGGTCTTGGCCATGGTGGAGAGTTTGGAATCTGATTGATTGATTGCTTCTGTGGACAGGTGTCTTTTTTACAGGTAACAAGCTGCGGTTAGGAGCACTCCCTTTAAGAGTGTGCTCCTAATCTCAGCTCGTTACCTGACTAAAAGACACCTGGGAGCCAGAAATCTTTTTGATTGAGAGGGGGTCAAATACTTATTTCCCTCATTAAAATGCAAATCAATTTATAACATTTTTCAGATGCGGTTTTCTGAATTTTTTGTTGTTATTCTGTCTCTCACTGTTCAAATAAACCTACCATTAAAATTATAGACTGATCCTTTCTTTGTCAGTGGGCAAACATACAAAATCAGCAGGGGATCAAATACTTTTTCCCCCACTGTATGTGTCAGGGCTTGCAAACTATTACAGACTACAAAGGGAAGCACAGCCACGAGCTACACAGTGACACGAGTCTACCATACGAGCTAAATCACTTCTGTGCTCGCTTCGAGGTAAGCAACACTGAGGCATGCATGAGAGCATCAGTTGTTCCGTGTGATCACTCTCTCCGTAGCCAACGTGAGTAAGACCTTTAAACAGGTCAACATTTACAAGGCTGCGGGGCCAGACGGATTACCACGACGTGTTTACATTTTTACATTTACATTTAAGTCATTTAGCAGACGCTCTTATCCAGAGCGACTTACAAATTGGTGCATTCACCTTATGATATCCAGTGGAACAACCACTTTACAATAGTGCATCTAAATCTTTTAGGGGGGGGGGGGGGTTAGAAGGATTACTTTATCCTATCCCAGGTATTCCTTAAAGAGGTGGGGTTTCAGGTGTCTCCGGAAGGTGGTGATTGACTCCGCTGTCCTGGCGTCGTGAGGGAGCTTGTTCCACCATTGGGGTGCCAGAGCAGCGAACAGTTTGGACTGGGCTGAGCGGGAACTGTGCTTCCTCAGAGGTAGGGAGGCGAGCAGGCCAGAGGTGGATGAACGCAGTGCCCTTGTTTGGGTGTAGGGCCTGATCAGAGCCTGAAGGTACGGAGGTGCCGTTCCCCTCACAGCTCCGTAGGCAAGCACCATGGACTTGTAGCGGATGCGAGCTTCAACTGGAAGCCAGTGGAGAGAGCGGAGGAGCGGGGTGACGTGAGAGAACTTGGGAAGTTTGAACACCAGACGGGCTGCGGCGTTCTGGATGAGTTGTAGGGGTTTAATGGCACAGACAGGGAGCCCAGCCAACAGCGAGTTGCAGTAATCCAGACGGGAGATGACAAGTGCCTGGAATAGGACTGCGCCGCTTCCTGTGTGAGGCAGGGTCGTACTCTGCGAATGTTGTAGAGCATGAACCTACAGGATCGGGTCACTGCCTTGATGTTAGTGGAGAACGACAGGGTGTTGTCCAGGGTCACGCCAAGGTTCTTAGCACTCTGGGAGGAGGACACAAGGGAGTTGTCAACCGTGATGGTGAGATCATGGAACGGGCAGTCCTTCCCCGGGAGGAAGAGCAGCTCCGTCTTGCCGAGGTTCAGCTTGAGGTGGTGAGCCGTCATCCACACTGATATGTCTGCCAGACATGCAGAGATGCGATTCGCCACCTGGTTATCAGAAGGGGGAAAGGAGAAGATTAATTGTGTGTCGTCTGCGTAGCAATGATAGGAGAGACCATGTGAGGCTATGACCGAGCCAAGTGACTTGGTGTATAGTGAGAATAGGAGAGGGCCTAGAACAGAGCCCTGGGGGACACCAGTGGTAAGAGCGCGTGGTGCGGAGACAGATTCTCGCCACGCCACCTGGTAGGAACGACCTGTCAGGTAGGACGCAATCCAAGCGTGGGCCGCGCCGGAGATGCCCAGCTCGGGGAGGGTGGAGAGGAGGATCTGATGGTTCACAGTATCAAAGGCAGCAGATAGGTCTAGAAGGATGAGAGCAGAGGAGAGAGAGTTAGCTTTAGCAGTGCGGAGAGCCTCCGTGACACAGAGAAGAGCAATCTCAGTTGAATGCCCAGTCTTGAAACCTGACTGATTAGGATCAAGAAGGTCATTCTGAGAGAGATAGCAGGAGAGCTGGCCAAGGACGGCACGTTCAAGAGTTTTGGAGAGAAAAGAAAGAAGGGATACTGGTCTGTAGTTGTTGATATCGGAGGGATCGAGTGTAGGTTTTTTCAGAAGGGGTGCAACTCTCGCTCTCTTGAAGACAGAAGGGACGTAGCCAGCGGTCAAGGATGAGTTGATGAGCGAGGTGAGGTAGGGGAGAAGGTCTCCAGAAATGGTCTGGAGAAGAGAGGAGGGGATAGGGTCAAGTGGGCAGGTTGTTGGGCGGCCGGCCGTCACGAGACGCGAGATTTCATCTGGAGAGAGAGGGGAGAAAGAGGTCAAAGCACAGGGTAGGGCAGTGTGAGCAGGACCAGCGGTGTCGTTTGGCTTAGCAAACGAGGATCGGATGTCATCAGCCTTCTTTTCAAAATGGTTGACGAAGTCATCTGCAGAGAGAGAGGAGGGGGGGGAGGGGGAGGAGGATTCAGGAGGGAGGAGAAGGTAGCAAAGAGCTTCCTAGGGTTAGAGGCAGATGCTTGGAATTTAGAGTGGTAGAAAGTGGCTTTAGCAGCAGAGACAGAAGAGGAAAATGTAGAGAGGAGGGCGTGAAAGGATGCCAGGTCCGCAGGGAGGCGAGTTTTCCTCCATTTCCGCTCGGCTGCCCGGAGCCCTGTTCTGTGAGCTCGCAGTAAGTCGTCGAGCCACGGCGCAGGAGTGGAGGACCGAGCCGGCCTGGAGGATAGAGGACAGAGAAAATCAAAGGATGCAGAAAGGGAGGAGAGGAGGGTTGAGGAGGCAGAATCAGGAGATAGGTTGGAGAAGGTTTGAGCAGAGGGAAGAGATGATAGGATGGAAGAGGAGAGAGTAGCGGGAGAGAGAGAGCGAAGGTTGGGACGGCGCAATACCATCCGAGTAGGGGCAGAGTGAGAAGTGTTGGATGAGAGCGAGAGGGAAAAAGATACAAGGTAGTGGTCGGAGACTTGGAGGGGAGTTGCAATGAGATTAGTGGAAGAACAGCATCTAGTAAAGATGAGGTCAAGCGTATTGCCTGCCTTGTGAGTAGGGGGGGAAGGTGAGAGGGTGAGGTCAAAAGAGGAGAGGAGTGGAAAGAAGGAGGCAGAGATGAATGAGTCAAAGGTAGACGTGGGGAGGTTAAAGTCACCCAGAACTGTGAGAGGTGAGCCATCCTCAGGGAAGGAACTTATCAAGGCATCAAGCTCATTGATGAACTCTCCAAGGGAACCTGGAGGGCGATAAATGATAAGGATGTTAAGCTTGAAAGGGCTGGTAACTGTGACAGCATGGAATTCAAATGAGGAGATAGACAGATGGGTCAGGGGAGAAAGAGGGAATGTCCACTTGGTAGAGATGAGGATTCCAGTGTCACCACCCCGCTGGCTCGATGCTCTAGGGGTATGCGAGAACACGTAGGCAGACGAGGAGAGAGCAGTAGGAGTAGCAGTGTTATCTGTGGTAATCCATGTTTCCGTCAGCGCCAGGAAGTCTAGGGACTGGAGGGTAGCATAGGCTGAGATGAACTCAGCCTTGTTGGCCGCAGACCGGCAGTTCCAGAGGCTGCCGGAGACCTGGAACTCCACGTGGGTCGTGCGCGCTGGGACCACCAGGTTAGAGTGGCAGCGGCCACGCGGTGTGAAGCGTTTGTATGGCCTGTGCAGAGGGGAGAGAACAGGGATAGACAGACACATAGTTGACAAGCTACAGAAGAGGCTACGCTAATGCAAAGGAGATTGGAATGACAAGAGGACTACACGTCTCGAATGTTCAGAAAGTTAAGCTTACGTTGCGAAAATCTTATTGACTAAAATAACGAAAATGCTAGCTAACTAGCTAGCTAACTAACACAACACTACACTAATCAAGTTGTTCCGTTGTAATGTAATAGTTTCAACAGTGCTGCTAGTCGGTAGAGGTTGGCTATTATACAAAAGCAACTTTGTAGCTAGCTAACATAACATAACACTAATGAAGACGTTCCTTTGTAATGTATTTAGTTTCTACAATGCTGTTCCTCGGTAATAGTTGGCTAGGTATGGAACAATGGCGTCGCGGGGGACTTAAATAGCTGGCTAGCTAACCTAGCTAACCTCAATTACTAAACTACACAATTATCAAGCTATGACAAAGACAGCTATGTAGCTAGCTAGCTAACACTGCACTAGTCAAATCGTTCCGTTGTAATGTATTAGTATCTACAGCGCTGCTGGTCGGTAACTGTTGGCTAGCTAGCTAGCTAGCGGTGTTGACTAGCTAGCAGCTAGCAGCTAGCAGTGTTGACTACGTTAGGAGGACGAAAAAATAGCTGGCTATTTGGTTGGCTATTATACAAAAGCAACTTTGTAGCTAGCTAACATAACATAACACTAATCAAGATGTTCCTTTGTAATGTATTTAGTTTCTACAATGCTGCTCGTCGGTAATAGTTGGCTAGGTATGGAACGATGGCGTCGCGGGGGACGGAAATAGCTGGCTAGCTAACCTAGCTAACCTCGATAATTACTAAACTACACAATTATCAAGCTATGACAAAGACAGCTATGTAGCTAGCTAGCTAACACTGCACTAGTCAAATCGTTCCGTTGTAATGTATTAGTATCTACAGCGCTGCTAGTCGGTAACGGTTGGCTAGCTAGCGGTGTTGACTAGCTAGCAGCTAGCGGCTAGCAGTGTTGACTACGTTAGGAGGATGAAAAAAAATAGCTGGCCTCGATAATTACTCTAATTACTCTAAACTACACAATTATCTTTGATAGCTAAGAGAAAATTGCTCAGATCAAACAAACCAAACCGTTGTAATGTAAAGAAGTGTAATATTACCTGTGCACCAGGCATGTGCTGACCAACTGACAGGTGTCTTCATTGACATTTTCAACATGTCCCTGATTGAGTCTGTAAAACCAACATGTTTAAGGCAGACCACCATAGTCCCTGTGCCCAAGAACACGAAGGCAACCTGTCTAAATGACTACAGACCCGTAGCACTCACGTCTGTAGCCATGAAGTGCTTTGAAAGGCTGGTAATGGCTCATATCAATACCATTATCCCAGAAACCCTAGACCCACTCCAATTTGCATACTGCCCAAACAGAGTCACAGATGATGGACTCTCTATTGCACTCCACACTGCCCTTTCCCACCTGGACAAAAGGAACACCTACGTGAGAATGCTATTCATTGACTACAGCTCAGCGTTCAACACCATAGTACCCTCAAAGCTCATCACTAAGCTAAGGATCCTGGGACTAAACACCTCCCTCTGCAACTGGATCCTGGACTTCCTGACGGGCCGCCCCCATGTGGTGAGGGTAGGTAGCAACACATCTGCCACACTGATCCTCAACACTGGAGCACCTCAGGGGTGCGTGCTTAGTCCCCTCCTTTACGCCCTGTTCAACCATGACTGCATGGCCAGGCACGACTCCAACACCATCATTAAGTTCGCTGACGACACAACAGTGGTAGGCCTGATCACCGACAAAGACGAGACAGCCTATAGGGAGGAGGTCAGAGACCTGGCCGGGTGGTGCCAGAATAACAACCTATCCCTCAACATAACCAAGACTAAGAAGATGATTGTGGACAACAGGAAAAGGAGGATCGAGCACGCCCCCATTCTCATCGAAGGGGCTGTAGTGGAGCAGGTTGAGAGCTTCAAGTTCCTTGGTGTCCACGTCACCAACAAATTAGAATGGTCCAAACACACCAAGACAGTCGTGAAGAGGGCACGACAAAGCCTATTCCCACTCAGGAAACTAAAAAGATTTGGCATGGGTCCTCAGATCCTCAAAAGGTTCAACAGCTCCAACATTGAGAGCATCCTGACTGGTTGCATTACTGCCTGGTACTGCAAATGCTCGGCCTCCGACTGCAAGGCACTACAGATGGTTGTGCGTACGGCCCAGTACATCACTGGGGCTAAGCTGCCTGCCATCCAGGACCTCTACACCAGGCAGTGTCAGAGGAAGGCCCTAAAAATTGTCAAAGACCCCAGCCACCCCAGTCATAGACTGTTCTCTCTACTACTGCATGGCAAGCAGTACCGGAGTGCCAAGTCTTGGACAAAAAGGCTTCTCAACTGTTTTTACCCCCAAGCCATAAGACTCCTGAACAAGAAATCAAATGGCTACACGGACTATTTGCATTGTGAGCCCACCCCCCAACCCCTCTTTTACGCTGCTGCTACTCTCTGTTTATCATATATGCATAGTCACTTTAACCACATCTACATGTACATACTACCTCAATTGGCCTGACCAACCAGTGCAACATTGGCTAACAAGGCTATCTGCATTGTGTCCCGCCACCCACCACCCGCCAACCCCTCTTTTACGCTACTGCTAGTCTCTGTTTATCATATATGCATAGTCACTTTAACCATATCTACATGTACATACTACCTCAATCAGACCGACTAACTGGTGCCCGTATATAGCCTCGCTACTGTTATAGCCTCGCTACTGTCTATAGCCTTCCTACTGTTATTTTTCACTGTTGTTTTTATTTCTTTACTTACCAATTGTTCACCTAATACCTTTTTGCACCGTTGGTTTGAGCCTGTAAGTAAGCATTTCACTGTAAGGTCCACACCTGTTGTATTCGGCGTACGTGACAAATACATTTTGATTTGATTTGATTATCCCTACTTTAGCGTCACACATTTAAAACTCCAGTCACAAGTCAAAACTAACTACTTCTGCACATATTCTGCAGAAACCTGGCTGACCAAAAGCTGCAGCATCATCCCTCTTTGAAAAAACATGTTCTTCTTCAAATTAAGAAATAATTATGATGCAGAACAGAATATCTCAGAACAGCACACCCTTCCCCCTGTCCTTGACCTGAAATGTCCTTACAGGGACACCATCCAATGCATCATCATCATCATCATATCTAGTAAACTATTCATAGAGAAGAATATCAGGGCTCTGTGCCTTAGTTTAGGTTTCAATCCATTTCTGGGGGTGAAAACAACGTTATAGAGAACGGTCAGGACTGGAGAAGTGCGAGAGAGATACCCTTGTGTCACTGGTCTCCTGTTCATTCCAATCAAGATATTTTCTTGATTTTCTGTTCTAGAGTAAACTGAGGGTAAATCATGCCACTGACAAAGTCATGCCAACCACAAGTCCACAGGCTCTCTCTCTTTCTTTACTGCTTAGGATCTGAGAAACCAGCCCTTGTCCATTGTCTCCAGCCACCTGTGTTTGCCTCGTTGCCTCGTTTTCACCAGAGCACAATGGTTTTCCTCTTTATAGTGTGTTTTATAAACGTGCAATATACTGGTTATTAATATATCACATTAAAGACGCCTATCACCCTGAGCCATCAGGGGCCACAGGGTCATGATGATCCGTTACATACTTGGCCCCTGTCTGCTCCTCTTTCCAGAGAGCAGCAAGGAGAGGAGAGAATGTGGCTGAAGACAAATGCCAAGTTTCTGTCATCCGTTGCTGCGGCTCCCAGAATTTTGGGAAACATCGCTTCAGTGCAATTGACAGGCTGGGTTCGGCATCACCAGAGTACGAGAGCACTAGGCCAGGCATCAGAAGAAGCTTCCAGTTGCAGACGCAGCACTAAAATAGCCAGATGTGCAGAAAGAAAACCTACGACTGTCTTATTAGGCCCGTCCGGCCCGGCCCAGGCCATGACACTTATAACTTTGATTGTGTAAAATAAAAAAAAGCTTGCCAACCGAATGACAGGAGGAGCAAATTGAATGTTATCTTTGGCAGAAGCAAGAGAGCAGTGAGAGACAACTACTAAACAAATGGAAATAAAGTCTCAGGGCGACCGATAGATTTCCCAAGAGTTGTCAGATAGTAAAACTTTCCCTTAATACTGTCAATAAGAAAATGTTTCATTTAAAGCTGTTAATGTACATTAAGATGGGGCATTAGTTCTAAATATTGATAATTCTTTAAAGAATATATATACAGTATATATAAATATATACATAAATACATAATCTCTCTCTCAGTTGAATTGTGCAGGTGACAGCTTTGGCTGTGAGAGTAAAGCAGTCACGTAGGGCCTACTCTGAGTACCGACCCCAGTGCTGTGACTGACAAGGTTGAAATTAAGAAGTAATCAACATTTTCTGACACATTTACAGGAGATATTTCAGATCAATGTCTCTAAATATAGGCTTTTTTGGATAGATGAAGAATGGTTAGGGCGTATAGTCAGAGTATGTGATCTTTTTCACATGAACAGGTTTTCCCACTGCCTATTTGATTTAGAAATGATAAGCTTATACATTCTCTATAGAACTAATAACCATTACTTGACAATCATAAATAAGAAATACAAGTTTCACTCAGTGTTTTTCATTTGTAATGCAGATCTAAAATGTAATGCATTATGCACTGAATCATATTACAATATGTTTCACCCAGCAACTACAGTACATTTAAATAATATTTTGGAAGGTTTCTCATTACGGTTTAAACTGTTATTGTGTCACTGAATAGTTACATAAAAAATAAAACCTACCTGTTATAACAACATCTATAACATGCATTCTTCAATTCTTTGACTTTCTGTTGATCTGAAATGTCCACTTCTTCAATGTCTGAGGTGGAGCAGCCAGCACTGAAACACAGAAATCACAGCACATTTTAGCACTTTACCAGGAACACCCTTGTATCTTTGCATCTGAAAATGACAAATGATCACCAGCAAAAAAAGGCAAATAGTAAAAATATTCTGAGGATGATTTACAGCTAAATCATTTTAGGTTATAGTAGGCCATTTTCTTCCACATACACACAGGATGCATTGCTGAGATTATTATCAACATCATACCAAAACTCCAACTCATTTCAACTCTTCAAAGAAGGCAATTGTCTCCCAACTTTCAATAGTTCCCTTTTTCATGAAAAACAAAAATGGTTTAGACCTATAGAGGCTTGATGCCCAAATGTCACTTTTCAATGACAGTATAATAGGCTATAATCCATTTTAAAACATATTTGAGGGAAAACCACATGGAAACAGATCGCAAAACCACACAATCAAATCATACCCCAGAGTCGGATAATTTACCGAGTAAACAGCTCAAATTGGCGAAATAAACATTTGTTTTATTAAATGCACATTTGTTCAAATGCCACAAATGCACATTTTAAAATGATGTGTCGTCTTTATGGTGGATTAGTGGAGATGGTAAGGCTATAAGCATCGCATTTCAGCTCTCTGTTAAGAACAACAAAGAGAAAAGGTATCATATAAACCATGCACTAAAACTGACGTCTTTCTTTATTTATCTGCAATTGTGAATTTAAGGCTATAGCCTATCATCCCCCTTTAATCAAAATAGAAATACATTATACGTTGATCTTGGTTTGTTTTGTTTTATGTCATTGTAAGGATCAACATAAACATTTTGGGGGCGATTTAGTTTGCGGTTGAAATAACTACCCGTGAAAACTTAATTCATTCTTGCCTACGACTGTAGAACATCTCAGTCTCTGAATCGTGTCATCCACCCCACTGAAAATACATGCTATCAGCCGGCGAGATAACACATGCTTTGGAAGGGCTATTGCCTACAATAAATGCGGTTTATTTTGTATTTTTATGGAGCACATTAACTTACGTTTAGTTTATTGTCTTCAAAACATTTGTATTTTCCTCATTTCTCCTCGTAGTTTGTCATTGAATCACAGAAAATGAATATTGCTTATGGAAAAAAGAAGACTAACATCGATTACACATGGACGCCAATTTCAAAATGAAGTTCAAGTTCAAGTCCTGAGCGAGAGTCACGCTGTGTTTGTCTGTCTCCCCCTGTAACTATCGTGTCCTCGCTGCACCGCGGCAACAATGATGCGAGTGTGAGAAAAGACGACTAGGCTATGTAGTGATCCGCGCTCTGAGTCGATACATTGTAACATTGTAGCAAAGTAGACATATATAAACGTCGGCAAAGAAACCTCCATAGCAAAAGGAGCTCTTTTAGAAATATTCATAAAAATAGGCTACCAGCATTTCCTCGCTCGCCACATCCGCGGCGGGCCGGACTATCAGTAGACCGGACAGACTCACTGTGTTCCCTCTGCCATAGCTCAAATAGATTTGAGAAGTTCAGCTAAGGTGAAATGTGATTCGCAGCTGCCTGCCTGTCGCTGCACGATCTCAGCTATGAAACACACTGGACCTAGCACAGGCCTACTACAATTACATATTTACAAAAGATAAGAGATGTCGGTAGTGTGGAGCATTAGCCTACTGCGAACAAACAACAATGCACCCTCATCCGATGTAATATTGCTATGAAAAACTCGAGGCACCACGTTTAGGCTACTCCTGTTAATTTATTTATTGCACTAGTTTTTATTACACGTGTACCACACTGTAGTTGTTCCATAAGAAAACATGGAATACATTGCCTTTCAATAACGCAATCGGAATTAGTTCGGCCTATCCAAGTGTTAAACTGAGTCCTGAACTGTCAATGTATACCTACGAGAATAGACTTGAGACTCGTGTTCATATAGGCTAGCCTTGCCTACTGTCAGCATATTTGGTCATTTTACCGAAGCAGTTTCAATTAAATGCAAATGAGAGGCATGGGTCTAGGTCTCAAACACATTCCGTCAATGTAGGCCATCATAACAATTTCATAATAATTTCCAGGCATGTAGGCCTAGGCTATTTTCCCCAAATTCCTTAGCCAAATAGGCACCCAATAAACGAGTAGGCTATAGGCCTAGGCCCAATGCACCTGTTTAGCCTACCTGTGTCAACTGGAATAAAGTTATTTTTCTTCCTCCATGCATGCAGTGTCAGGTGATATCATGCCTGGATTTGATTTGGCTATATTATTCCATGTCAACAGATATGATTTAGCTATTGTATTCTGTTATATTGTTTGAGGGTTCAACATGTTTATAGGAATTATAGATGAGTGGTAGCTAATTTGTGGTATAATAAAGGTATTGTAAAGGATCATGGTGCGAGGCTAGAAGGCACTTTCCCCATAATTAGCCTATGACTATAACACACTTGGGTGACTTTACAGGCTATAGGCTACAGTGCTCCCGTTATATAATTCGGATAACAGGGCTCCCATAGGCCCGCAGTTCAGGAAAAAAGTTTCTAAAAATGTATTTGGTTTTAGAATGCTAAAAATATATGTTAGGGCCTACATAAAGTTTTACTCATACTTATTCCAAATTCTATGGAAGCCAGTTCCAGCCACCCCCTCAAAAAATCTGACTACAATTTATGAGACAGTGGGTCATTATTATGCGATTCACTGCCTTCATAAAGTATTCATATCCCTTGACTTATTCCGCATTTTGTTGTGGTACAGCCTGAATTCAAAATGGATTAAAACTATTTATTTCTCACCCATCTACACAAAGTACCCCATAATGACGAAGTGAAAACATGTTTTTAGATTTTTTGGCAAATTTATTGAAATTGGAATACAAAAATATCTAATTTACATAAGTATTCACACCCCTGAGTCAATACTTTGCAAAAGAACCATTGGCAGCGATTACAGCTGAGTCTTTCTAAGTAAGTCTCTAAGAGCTTTCCACACCTGGATTGTGCAACATTTTCCCATTATCCTTTTGAAAATTCTTCAAACTCTGTAAAATTGGTTGTTGATCATTGCTATACAACCACTTTCAGGTCTTTCCATATATTTTCAAGTAGATGTACAGTACCAGTCAAAAGTTTGGACACACCTACTCATTCCAGGGGTTTTCTTTATTTTGGCTATTTTCTATGTTGTAGAATAATAGTGAAGACATCAAAACTATGAAATAACACATATGGAATCATGTAGTAACCAAAAAGTGTTAAACAAATCAAAATATATTGTATATTCTTCAAAATAGCCATCCCTTGCCTTGATGACAGTTTTGAACACTCTTGGCATTCTCTCAACCAGCTTCACCTGGAATGCTTTTCCAACAGTCTTGAAGGAGTTCCCACATATGCTGAGCAGTTGTTGGCTGCTTTTCCTTTACTCTGCGGTCCAACTCATCCCAAACTGTCACACCCTGATCTGTTTCACCTGTCTTTGTGCTTGTCTCCACCCCCCACCAGGTGTCTCCCATCTCCCCTCATTATCCCTTGTGTATTTATACCTGTGTTCTCTATCTGTTGCCAGTTCGCTTTGTTCGCCAAGCCTACCAGCGTTTTCCCCCTTGCTCCTGTCTTTTCTATAGTTCCTGTTTTCTAGTTTTCCCAGTTTTGACCATTCTGCCTGCCTGCCATTCTGTACCTTGCCCCACCACACTGGATTATTGACCTCTGCCTGCCCTGACCTTGAGACTGCCTGTCGTTCTGTACCTTTTGGACTCGGATCTGGATTACTGACCTCTGCCTGCCCTTGACCTGTTGTTTTGCCTGCCCCCGTTCTAGTATTAAACTTTTGTTACTTTGACACAGTCTGCATTTGGGTCTTCCCTAAAACGTGCGACAGTCCTCAGTCCGGAACCTCCAGCGACGGTCCCCAGTCCGGAGCCTCCAGCGACGGTCCCTAGTCAGGAGCCCCCAGCGAGGGTTCCCAGGCCGGAGCCTCCGTCAACGATCGGTGGTTCGGTTCCTCCAGCGGTGATCTACGGTCCGGAGTCCGCGACAACGATCTACGGTCCAGAGTCCCCGGCGACGATCCCCGCACCAGAGGCGCCACCGAAGTGCGGAGCAGGGTCTGCGTCCCGCACCGGAGCCTCCACCGAGATGAGATGCCCACCCGGACCCTCCCCTATAGGTTCAGGTTTGTGGCCGGAGTCCGCACCTTTGGGTCAGGGTGTGACTTGGGTGGGCAAATCTATGTTTATATTTCTTTGTTGGCCTAGTATGGTTCCCAATCAGAGGCAGCTGTTTATGTTGTCTTTGATTGGGGATCATACTTAGGCAGCCCTTTTTCCCACCTGAGTTTGTGGGATCTTGTTTTTGCATTGTGCTGTCTAGCCCCGCAGAACGTTATGTTCGGTTTTGCATTTTCTTGTTTTGTTGGTGTTCATTATTAAAGGAAATTATGTACGCCTACCACGCTACACCTTGGACTCCTCATTCAAACGACGAGGGTAACAATATGCAGTGTGTGCAAATGGCGTGAGGAGGTAAGTCAATAAATAGGCCATAGTAGCAAGTAATTACAACTTAGCAAATTAACACTGGAGTGATAGATGTGCAGATGATGATGTGCAAGTAGAAATACTGGTGTGCAAATGAGCAGAAAAGTAAATAAAAACAATATGGGGACGAGGTAGTTAGATTGGATGGACTATTTACAGATGGGCTATGTACAGCTGCAGCGATCGGTTAGCTGCTCAGATAGCTGATGTTTAAAGTTAGTGAGGGAAATATAAGTCTACAGCTTCAGTGATTTTTGCAATTCAGTCATTGGCAGCAGAGAACTGGAAGAAAAGGAAACCAAAGGAGGTGTTGGCTTTGGGGATGACCAGTGAGATATACCTGCTGGAACGCATGCTACGGGTGGGTGTTGTTATTGTGACCAGGGGGCTGAGATAAGGCGGAGCTTTACCTAGCAAAGACTTATAGATGACCTGGAGTGTCACGTCCCGACCATAGAAAGCTGTTATTTTCTATGGTAGAGTAGGTCAGGGTGTGACAGGTTATTTCTAGTTCAGATTTTCTATGTTGTTATGTTCTAGTTTTTGTATTTCTATGTCGGGTTTTTTGGGATGATCTCCAATTAGAGGCAGTTGGTCATCGTTGTCTCTAATTGGAGATCATACTTAAGTAGTTGATTTTCCCACCTGGGTTTGTGGGAGATTGTTTTTGAGTTAGTGTATGTTTCACCTCTTTGTCACGGTTTGTTGTTTTTGTTCATTAGTATGTATTGCATAATTTCACAGTTTAATAAAGAAAATGGGGAACGATACACACGCTGCGCTTTGGTCCGCTCCTTCATCATACAACAACCGTGACATGGAGCCAGTGGGTCTGGCGACGAATATGTAGCGAGGGCCAGCCGACTAGAGCATACAGGTTGCAGTGGTGGTTGGTATAAGGGGCTTTGGTGACAAAATGGAAGACACTGTGATATACTGCATCCAGTTTGTTGAGTAGAGTGTTGGAGCCTATTTTGTAAATTACATCGCCAAAGTCGAGGATCGGTAGGATAGTCAGTTTTACTAGGGTATGTTTGGTGGCGTGAGTGAAGGAGGCTTTGTTGGAAAATAGAAAGCCGATTGGAGATTTAATTTTGGATTGGAGATTTTTAATATGAGTCTGGAAGGAGAGTTTACAGTCTAGCCAGACACCTAGGTATTTGTAGTTTTCCACATATTCTAAATCAAAACCGTCCAGAGTAGTGATGCTAGTCGTGCGGGCGGGTGCGTGCAGCGAACGGTTGACGAGCATGCATTTAGTTTTACTAGTGTTTAAGAGCAGTTGGAGGCCACGGAAGGAGTGTTGTATGGCATTGAAGCTCGTTTGGAGGTTTGTTAGCACAGTGTCCAAAGAAGGGCCAGATGCATACAGAATGGTGTCGTCTGCTTAGAGGTGGATCAGGGAATCACCAGCAGCAAGAGTGACATTGTTGATATATACAGAGTCGGCCCGAGAATTGAACCCTGTGGTACCCCATAGAGACTGCCAGAGGTCGGCTGCACAGTACAATCTTTTATTGGGGGAGGTTATACCTTGAGCGTGACTGAGGTGCACCCGTGACCAGCTTGGAAACCGGATTGCACAGCGGAGAAGGTACGGTGGGATTCAAAATGGTCAGTGATCTGTTTATAAACTTGGCTTTCATAGACTTTAGAAAGGTAGGTCAGGATGGATATAGGACTATAACATTTTGGGTCTAGAGTGTCACCCCCTTTGAAGAGGGGGATGACCGCGGCAGCTTTCCAATTTTTAGGGATCTCGGACGATACAAAAGAGAGGTTGAACAGACTGGTAATAGGGGTTGCAACAATGGCGGCGAATAATTTTAGAAAGAGAGGGTCCAGATTGTCTAACCCAGCTGATTTGTACGGGTCCAGGTTTTGCAGCTCTTTCAGAAAATCTGCTATCTGGATTTGGGTGAAGGAGAGGCTGGGGAGGCTTGGGCAAGTAGCTGCGGGGGGTGCGAAGCTGTTGCCCGGGGTTGGGGTAGCCAGGAGGAAAGCATGGCCAGCCGTAGAGAAATGCTTATTGAATTATCGGTGGTGACAGTGTTACCTAGCCTCAATGCAGTGGGCAGCTGGGAGGAGGTGCTCTTGTTCTTCATGGACTTTACAATGTCCCAAAACTTTTTGAAGTTAGAGCTACAGGATGCAAATTTCTGTTTGAAAAAGCTAGCCTTTGCTTTCCTGACTGACTGTGTGTATTGGTTCCTGACTTCCCTGAAAAGTTGCATATCACGGGGACTATTCGATGCTATTGCAGTCCGCCACAGGATGTTTTTGTGCTGGTCAAAGGCAGTCAGGTCTGGAGTGAAACAAGGGCTATATCTGTTCTTAGTTCTACATTTTTTTATGCTTATTTAAGATGGTGAGGAAATTACTTTTAAAGAACGACCAGGCATCCTCGACTTGACTTTCCAGGGCATAGACCTGGAAAGTATGACAGAACTTTTCATCTCTGCAGTAGATTGCAACTCCTCCCCCTTTGGCAGTTCTATCTTGATGGAAAAATTTTGTAGTTGGGGATGGAAATCTCAGAATTTTTGG
This sequence comes from Salmo trutta, assembly GCF_901001165.1. NCBI lineage: Eukaryota > Metazoa > Chordata > Actinopteri > Salmoniformes > Salmonidae > Salmo > Salmo trutta. The sequence continues at coordinate 25,276,854 of NC_042996.1, read as the reverse complement.
TGGCCTTCCTAAGCCAGGATTCAGACACGGCAAGGACATCAGGGTTGGCGGAGTGTGCTAAAGCAGTGAGTAAAACAAACTTAGGGAGGAGGCTTCTGATGTTAACATGCATGAAACCAAGGCTTTTTCGGTTACAGAAGTCAATAAATGAGAGTGCCCGGGGACACACAGGGCCTGGTTTAACCTCCACATCACCCGAGGAACAAAGGAGGAGTAGGATGAGGGTACGGCTAAAGACTATCAAAACTGGTCGTCTAGTGCGTTGGCGACAGAGAATTAAAGGAGCCGATTTCTGAGCGTGGTAGAATAGATTCAGGGCATAATGTAGAGATAGGGGTATGGTGGGGTGCGGGTACCGTGGAGGTAAACCAAGGCATTTTGTGACGATAAGAGAGGTTGCATCTCTGGACGTACTAGTTATGCTGGGTGAGGTCACCGCATGTGTGGGAGGTGGGACAAAGGAGGTATCTGAGGCATGTTGAGTGGGACTAGGGGCTCCGCAGTAAACTAAAACAATGATAACTATCCTATGTGAACTATGTGAAGCATTTATTTGGGCTGCAATCTGAGGTGCAGTTAACTCTAATGAATTTATCCTCTGCAGCAGAGACAACTCTGGGTTTCCTTTCCTGTTCTTGAGTTCTCAAAATTTTCCCGGATTGAGAGTGTGCAAAGCTGTCATCAAGGCAAAGGGTGGTTATTTTGAATAATCTCAAATATAATATATATTTTGATTTGTTTAACACCTTCTTGGTTACTACATGATTCCATATTTGTTATTTCATAGTATTGATGTTTTCACTATTATTTTACAATGTAGAAAATAGTCAAAATAAAGAAAAACTCTTGAATGAGTAGGTGTGTCCAAACTTTTGACTGGTGCTGTAAGTCAAAACTATAACTTGGACATTCAAGAACATTCACTGCCTTCTTGGTAAGCAACTCCAGTGTAGATTTTTGTTATTGTTATGCTGAAAGGTGATTTCATCTCTCAGTATCTGTTGGAAAGCAGACTGAACCAGGTTTTCTTCCAGGATTTTGCCTGTGCTTAGCTCCATTCTGTTTTTTTTTATCCTGAAAAACTCCCCAGTCCTTAATGATTACAAGCATACACATAACATGATGCAGCCACCACTATGCTTGAAAATATGGAGAGTGGTACTCAGTAATGTGTTGTATTGGATTTGGCCCAAACATAACACTTTGTATTCAGGACAAACAGTTAATTGCTTTGCCACATTTTTTGCAGTTTTACGTCAGTGCCTTGTTGCAAATAGGATGCATGTTTTGGAATATTTGTATTCTGTAGAGTCTTCCTTCTTTTCACTCGGTCAATTAGGTTAGTATTGTGGAGTAACTACAATGTTGTTAATCCATCCTCAGTTTTCTCCTATCACACCCATTCAAATTGGCAACGGAGATAGGAATGACGCCTGTATCTTTGTAGTGACTGGGTGTATTGATACACCATCCAAAGTGTAATTAATAACTTCATGTTTAAAGGGATATTCAATGCCTTCTTTTTATATTTTTACCCACCTACCAATAGGTTCCCTTCTTTGCAAGGCATTGGAAAACCTCCCTGGTCTTTGTGGTTAAATCTGTGTTGGAAATTCACTGCTCGACTGAGGGACCTTGCAGATAATTGTATGTGTGGGATACAGAGATGAGGTAGTCATAAAAAAATTATGTTAAACACTATTATTGCACACAGAGTGAGTATTATGTGACTTGTTAAGCACATTTTTACTCCTAAACGTATTTAGGCTTGCCATAACAAAGGGGTTGAATACTTATTGACTCAAGACATTTTATCTTTTCATTTTTAATGAATTTGTAAACATTTAAAAAAACATAATTCCACTTTGAAATTATGAGATATTGTGTGTAGGCCATCGACCAAAAATCTTAATTTAATCAATTTACACTTCAGACTAACACAACAAAATGTGAAAAAGTCTGAAGGCATAATACATCTTAATGACATACTAAGTCATAATAATGAGATACTAATTAATAATAATGAGACACTTAAGCAATAAGGCATGAGAACCCAGGGATTGTCGTGTGATATCTCCCAATTAAGGGCTGTTCTTGTCATGGTTCCACCTGTCACCAAAGGTTGGCAGAGACCGTCCTAGAGACATTTAATGACACTCAGGTGTGTCCAATTTACTCATTATGATTTCCCTGTTAAAAGAGGTGTGTTTTCTGTTGTCCTTTAAAAAAGCTTGAATTGTTTACCATGTGCGTTCATTTCCTGATTGAATTTTCGAGACTTAGTGTTTGTTGGTTTTTCAAGCGTACTGTGATCTTGCGGATTGAGTTGTAGGCGTGCATGGCCACACAGTCATGAGTGAACAGGGAGTAGAGGAGGGGGCTGTGTTGAGAGTCAGCAAAGTGGAGGTGTTGTTCCCACCAGGGGGCGGCCAGTCAGGAAGTCGAGGACCCAGTTGCACAGGGCGGTGTTCAGACCCAGGGCACCGAGCTTAATAATGAGCTTGGAGGGTACTATGGTGTTGAATGCTGAGCTATAGTCATTGAACAGCATTCTTACATAGGTATTCCTCTTGTCCAGATGGGATAGGGCAGTGTGCAGTACGATGGCATTTGCATCGTCTGTGGATCTATTGGAGCGGTAAGCAAATTGAAGTGGTTCTAATGAATTGATTTCAATAGACTGATTTCCTTATATGTACTGTAACTCAGTAAAATCTTTGAAATTGTTGCATTTTGCATTTATTTTTGTTCAGTGTAGTCATTCAGTATCTCAGTAAGATTACAGTAATATCCTGGGTCAAAAGGAAGGCACTCAGTGACCTTACAGTATAGATCCCTACCAACAAATTTACATTTTTACATTTTAGTCATTTAGCAGACGCGCTTATCCAGAGCGACTTACAGTAGTGAATGCATACATTTCATGCATTTTTTTGTTGTTGTTGTACTGGTCCCCTGTGGGAATCGAACCCACAACCCTGGCGTTGCACACACCATGCTGGTGTTGCAAACACCATGCTCTACCAACTGAGGTGTGTGTGTGTGTGTGTGTGTGTGTGTGTGTGTGTGTGTGTGTGTGTGTGTGTGTGTGTGTGTGTGTGTGTGTGTGTGTGTGTGTGTGTGTGTGTGTGTGTGTGTGTGTGTGTGTGTGTGTGTGTGTGTGTGTGTGTGTGTGTGTGTGTGTGTGTGTGTGTGTGTGTGTGTGTGTGTGTGTGTGTGTGTGTGTGTGTGTGTGTGGAGCAGGATCAGATGATGCAGGACTCCTGTTTACCCATGAATGAAGAATACATTACATCACACACAGTTTTTTCTAACATTGCAAAATGTTAGAAACACAGTAGGCCTATGAGGCAAATGAGAATGATCTGCATTCAACCCGTAATAAATCATTCAAAATTGTGTATGCCCACTAATTTATAAATTAGTAGACAATAATTTAACAACAGTTTACAAGCTAAGACAAATTACATGCTCTGATTTAGATTCACCCGATAGTAAAGTACATTTTAGATTTCTAAATTTTTACCAATTCATTTGAATGATTTCTATCAAAGACTCAAAACCTGTAGCTTTCGCAAAACAATTTCTCCCAATTTCCTCCAGCACCAACTGTATCTGAGGTACAGAGGGAAGGAGTGAACGAAGGAGGGAGGGGATAAACTGGAGGGTGAGGGTAGCTCCATTTCACACTAAGGTCTGTGCTAATTTGCAATCAGACACTCTCTTTGAGTTCTCTCTCCATGCCTCCAGACAGTGTAAATGGCAGCTGAGACAAAGCAGCCATTCTCTGGGGCCTGAGCGGCCGACCAGTCAGGGCCCTAGCTAGCTCGTACTTTTATTTCAGGCCAGTGCTCTCAGACGGAGAGCATTCTGGGACTGGAGAGAGCCAAGAGATGTCAATGACGGCCGAGGAGGCGGAACCAAAGCAGGACAAACTGCCATTCTCTAGCCCTCCCTCCCTCCTCACCAAAGACATGCTGCAGTGCCACACCCTAGGGCCTAGGCAGGCACTGCGTGTTCAGGCCTCTGGGGTAGTTCTACTCTTTTAACATCTGATATCCATGGTTATGTCATCAGGTTTTATAGCGCTGCTCTGTTACAATATCTGGTATCCAGGTCGTGGAGTTCTTCTGTGCCTCTTGGCAATGCAGTATTACATTATACACTGTCTTCACATTGAACTGACGTTGTGAGGGAGAGCTCACCTCTGGAAAATAATTATCCTTGTTTCAGAAATTTTTGCAGAATAATTTGCGAATCACTTTAGATATTATACAGCTTGTTCATGTTGAACTGATATTATGAGGGAGAGGTCACTTTATGTCAGAAATCTACACAGAATAAACTGCTAATCACTTATTTCTTTAGAAGAACAGGGTTGTTAGAGGCCTCCCAAAAACATCTTCTATTACAATAGAATAGAATATATCTTTATTAAATGGACCTGCATCTTTAACTTTTCCATACTACCAAGAAACCATCTGAAAGTCAAATATACCCATAATAAAAACATTTCATTAGGACTAAATGTGGCAGACTATGACAGAGGAGGCCTAAGCTTTCACTGATAAGGCAGTCATAAAGTTTGTCTGTGTGATTGTCGATAACAGCTCACCTGTGCGTGTGTGCATCTCCAGTGCTGTCATTGCGCTGCTATCTGTTGGGTGTTTGCTGTAGTTCTGTTGCCACAGCTAACAGGTGAATGATTACCCAGGGAGCCCCGACCGAGGGAGGGTTTCCTCAGGAACAGGGCATGGCCTGGCCATCAGGCTCAGCACACTGTGACAGATACAGAGACACAAGCAGAACCATGCATTGTTGGGCTGTGGTAACTAAGCCGAGTGGTGCAGCGGTCTAAGGCACTGCATTCTCAGTGTTAGAGGCTTCACTACAGACACCCTGGTTCAAATCCAGGCTGTATCACAACTGGCCGTGTTTGGGAGTCCCATAGGGCGGCGCACAATTGCCCCAGAGTCGTCTGTGTTTGGCCAGTGTAGGCTGTCAACAAGAATTTGTTCTTAACTGACTTGCCTAGTTAAATAAAGGTTAAAAACCTTCTGACAGTAAGTTTAACTGTCTGATGATAACATATTTTTCATTTGTGTCTATTTGTTATTGTTAGCAAGGGCAATGCTAGCTGTATGCTAGTCTCATACCTTTTTTGTAACATACATGTTGTGAACCATAGTGACATTTTGAGGTTTTGCATTTTAAAAGTAAATTGAGCGTGTCTAGCTCTAGCTGATGTAATAGAACTGGAAGACCTTGTAGCAGGGGTATTCAACTCTTACCCTACGAGATCCGGAACCTGCTGGTTTTCTGTTCTACCTGATAATTAATTGCACCCACCTGGTGTCCCAGGTCTAAATCAGTCCCTGATTAGAGGGGAACAATTAAAAAAAACACCGTGGAACTGGTCCAGATTTGAGTTTGAGGGCCTTGTAGGATACATGAGGTAGCACACCCTACTACCTCATCTCCATATTGTTATTTATCCTCTTGCTCTTTTGCACCCCAGTGTCTCTACTTGCACATCGTCATCTGCACATCTATCACTCCAGTGTTGATGCTGAATTGTGGTTATTTCGCCTCTATGGCCTATTTATTGCATTACCTCCCTACTCTTCTACATTTGCACACACTGTACATAGATTTTTCTATTGTGTTATTGACTGTACGTTTGTTTATGTGTAACTCTGTGTTGTTGTTTTTGTCACACTGCTTTGCTTTATCTTGGCCACGTCGCAGTTGTAAATGAGAACTTGTTCTCAACTGGCCTACCTGGTTAAATAAAGGTGAAATAAATAAATAAAATAAAAAACATTATGTTAAAAGAGTCACAGTCACAACCTGGCTTGTACACAGTGGTGTAAAGTACTTAAGTAAAAAATACTTTAAAGTACTACATAAGTAGTTGTTTATGTACTTTTTACTCCATACGTTTTCCATGACACCCAAAAGTTACATTTTGAATGCTTAGCAGGACAGGAAAATGGTCCAATTCACGCACTTATCAAGAGAACATGCATGGTCATCCCTACTGCCTCTGATCTGGCAGACTTACTAAACACAAACGCATCTTTTATAAATGATTTCTGAGGGATGGAGTGTGCCCCTGGCTATCCGTAAATTTTAAAAACAAGAAAATGGCCCCATCTGCTTTGCTTAATATAAGGAATTTGAAATTATTTATACTTTTACTTTGATACTTAAGTATATTTAGAACCAAATACTTTTAGACTTTTACTCAAGTAGTATTTTACTGGGTGACTTCCACTTTTACTTGAGTAACTTTCTATGAAGGTATCTATACTTTTACTCAAGTATGACAATTGGGTACTTTCTCCACCACTGCTTGTACATTTTAGAAAGAGTCAAAGTCATAGTTACATTTCATGCAACAACAAAAAATAACACACCCCGAACTGCATCACCTTTCCCTTGGACTGAGTCCCACAGGTTGACATAGTTTTGGCCTTCCTGCACTGGCTCTGAGGCTCTCTGGGGCTCTCTTACTCAACTCTACCCCACTCAACACAATACCCCTCACACCGATACTAACATACTACAATGCCAGGAATGGGTGCGTACTTGCAGAAACCTATTCAGAAACATCCACTGGCCTTAATTAATTCAATTTCTCCTGCTGCCAAGCCAGCAAAAGCTACCCTGAGTAGAACCTGAGGACTCGACTGGAGGGGAGTCGGTCTACAACTGCAAGCAAAGCTAAAAGTTCATCTTCATCTTATAATCGTATAGTCGTTATTGCAAAGGACAAGGGAATTGATAGGGTGAGTGACTGGGAGCATTATACCCTTGAGGTGACCCCACTAGTGCAGCAGCAAAGAGACACACACACACACACACACACACACACACACACACACACACACACACACACACACACACACACACACACACACACACACACACACACACACACACACACACACACACACACACACACACACACACACACACACACACACACACAGGTCTCTGAGCAACAGTGAGTGAACAGTACAATTACTGTATAGCTTGCCTCAGATGGCCACAAACATGCATTGACACGACATACCGCAGGGAAAATGTACTTCTTATACCACTGATAGTCAGGGGATCGGAGCATAAACTTTAGCATTGCAACAACTGCACAATCAAGCTACAACCCTGTCGGCCTGTGTGTGTGCCCTCATTTAAAAAGCAATGCTTTGTGTTGTGCTGCTAGATAGGGTAGCACAAGTTCAGCATATTTACACAGTAACTATCCATTGAGCTTAAACAGTGATGATTTTGAAGATGCACATAGGATTTTGTAGATAATAAAATTGTTTAGTTATTTGCCCTCTAGGGTTGTTACTACTAAGTCTGAAAAAATTATAGATGCTGCATTATAAAGCACTATAAATGTGTACATCTGTATTTGTCATTACATTCAGTGTGTTCTTTATAAGAACTAACTTAATACTGGGCTGCAGGGCTGAAGAGGAGCAGTGGCTGGAAAAGAGTTCCCCCTCCCCCTCCCTGCTTTCTCTGCCCGTCTCCCTTCCCTTTTCCCTCTCTCTCTTAGATCAAGGATCCGCCTGTCCGCTGTCCTCATGCGCTGGCTTCTTTTGCTCCACCCCTCCACACACCCTATCCCATTTCTACATGACATCATCACACATCTGTCGTCCCAACAGGGTGATGGTGACAAGGCCCACAAAATGACGAGCCTCTCTTTATCTATATTTGCCCCTCTAACTCTCTTTCCCTTTCCCAGTCTGGCTCTCTTTCTCTTTCACTCCCTCTGCCTCTCTCTCTCACTCTGCCCTCGTCTCTCCCTTTCACTCTCTCTCTGCCCCACCCGGTTTGTAATATCAACTTATTTCAAGCAGACCACCATAATCACATGCCCAAGAAGGCCAAGGTGACCTGCCTAAATTACCATCACCCTGTAGCACTCACATCTATAGCCATGAAATGCTTTGAAAGGCTGGTCATGGCTCACATCAACACCATCATCCCAGACACCCAGGACCAACTCCAATTCGCATACCGGCCCAACATAGCCACATATGTCACTAATCTCTATTGCACTGCCCTCACCCACCTAAACAAGAATGCTGTTCGTTGACTGCTGTTCATTGACTCCAGCTCAGCATTCAACAACATAGTCACCTCCAAGCTCAGGACCCTGGGACTGAACACCTCCCTCTGCAACTTGATCCTGGACTTTCTGACAGGCCGCCCCCCCAGGCGGTGAAGGTAGGCAACAACACAGCTGACCATCAACACGGGGCCCCTCAGGGGTGTGTGCTTACCCCTACCTATATGCCCACAGTTACCTCAATTACCTCGTACCCCTGCACATCGACTCAGTACTGGTATTCCCTGTATATAGCCATGTTACTTTTACTCGTTATTGTTATTTGTTATTCACTGTGTATTTATTCCTTGTGTCACAATTTTTTCAATCTTTATCTTAAACCCTGCATTGTTGGAAAAGGACCTGTAAGTAAGCATTTCACTGTTAGTCTACACCTGTTGTTTATGATTTAGCCAGTCTCTCTTTCTCTACTGAGTTGAGTACTGCAAATAATCAGGCTACATACATTAGCATGTCTGCTAGTGTTTTCTCCAACATGTGCTTTGAGAAGCAGAAAATGGTTGTTAAAATTAATACAAATTACCCGTTCAGCTAACCCCAGAGTTGACCCATGTGATTATAAGCAAGCTTAATCAGCACTAATGCGACATGACTCTTAAAACTTTTGCCTAATGGGTTGAGCCATTAGAACCTGCTAAAACCTGTTAAGGGTTGCAGTGTGTGTTAGAGAGAGAGAGATATTGTCAGTATGTTTCAACAAAGAAACCCAACCCTGTGGACTAATGGCACTCAGTATTTTCAAGAGAGACTTACAGAAATCTGATATGTTTGATTCCCAAATCCCCTATTTTGGGAACAACAACCAGTACATAATGGGGACCAACGATCAGTACATAAAGATAACTTCACAATGTAATAAAAATGATCTGTTATAAAGGGCCTTTACTTTTCCTGTCCTTGCTTTTGACATTTTGCCCCAAAAAGGGACACTGCAAATAAACGTTTGCACCTTGCAGATAATTACATAAAAAGTGATTTAAAAAAAAAAACTGTTATAACCACACCTTTAAACGTCCAATACTATTTTCAGGAAGTAATAATAAGCCTAGTAGCCTACACACAGTGGACAAACACTTATTCAGCTATGAACTGGTTAGTTGAGTATCAATAATACCGATGCTCACTCTTGCCAAGGTGGGAATCAAAATGGCGGAACCACTGCAGAGTCTCTCAGTGCGGTGCAGTGGTTTGGAGGGTGTTCGACATCATGAGCTCAAGCACTTTTTCTGCAGCAAATATGGATGAGAAGAGACCCCAGGTGGACATTTAGAGCATTGCTTTCTCACAGAGACAATCCAGAACTTCATTGGCATCACACACAAAGCAGACAATGTAGATCTTGACAAGAACAAATACATATCTATTTTAATGTGGAATATATTGAAATTCATGGGTACTACATTAATAAAATCAACAATAAAATATGAAAGTTGAAACATAAGTGAAAACAATGACAATATGTATGGTGTCGAGATAAGGGAGAAGCAAAATGCGGAAGTTTAGCCTATATCATCCGAGCTCAGCCATTCTTCAGGTTATTGTCTCCCTCTATTGGTAAAAACCATAAGGGAGCAGAAATTCAAAACTGACCTTAGATCAGTTTCTGGGGGCAACTCACTTCATCATACATCATGGCACCATTTTCTTTCTCTGTCTTGAACTAAGAAATGTCTGGCACAATGCATGCTTATCCCGCATGATGTTTTAAGATTCAAAGGACACTTTTGGAAACTTAAGACTTTCCACTCTGATTAACTGTAATAACAGTACAGTAAATAGTTGACTTACCAGTGAACTACACGTGCCTATGTTAATATCCAAGCTGTATCACATCCGGCCGTGATTGGGAGTCATAGGGCAGCGTATGATTGGCCCAGCGTCGTCCAGGTTTGGCAGGGGTAGGCCGTCACTGTAAATAAGAATTTGTTCTTAACTGACTTGCCTAGTTAAATAAAGGTTCAATATTTTTTTTTTAATGTTATATAAAGAGTAAATATTTTACATTGGCCAAATGGGGTCTTTCTTGAACATTAAAACCCTATAACAATTGCTTACTTGTTTCAAGATTGTTTGTTTGTGAATGCATCTAGGTCACATAAATGCTAGCACATGCACTTTACACACATGTACATTGTAATATTGTTGTATGGTGGTATTATACATTTTGTATTGTAGATATGTAGTGGTGTAATAATGTTATTTGATGTACTGTTTTCTATTTTGTTTTATGTGTAATGTAAGTGCCTTAATGTGTTTGGCCCCAGGAAGAGTAGCTGTTACCAGGGCAGATCCTTAATGAATACAAATACAAATCTGGAACAGGTTTCAAACTCAAAGTGATATTTAAAATGCATAAATCCTAGCAATAGCTTGTATGGAAAGGGTTAATTTCCATAGACATTTACATGCAGCATATTAAACAAAATATGTTGTTTCCTATTCCGTTCATCTGTTTTTAAAAAGCTTCAAGATGCTGCAAGGACAATAACGGGCCAATACATGGATTTGCGGGTGTTTTTTACCCTCTTAACATTGCAAAGATTTTCCTCTATCAGTTTTTAGGATTTCACAGACTGTCTAAATAGTGTAAATTTGAATTGAGACTGTTTTTTTGTGGGTACTATTTAAGTCATTTAGCAGACGCTCTTATCCAGAGCAACTTACAAATTGGTGCATTCACCTTAAGATATCCAGTGGAACAACCACTTTACAATAGTGCATCTAAATCTTTTGGGGGGGGGTTAGAAGGATTACTTTATCCTATCCCAGGTATTCCTTAAAGAGGTGGGGTTTCAGGTGTCTCCGGAAGGTGGTGATTGACTCCGCTGTCCTGGCGTCGTGAGGGAGCTTGTTCCACCATTGGGGTGCCAGAGCAGCGAACAGTTTTGACTGGGCTGAGCGGGAACTGTGCTTCCTCAGAGGTAGGGAGGCGAGCAGGCCAAAGGTGGATGAACGCAGTGCCCTTGTTTGGGTGTAGGGCCTGATCAGAGCCTGAAGGTACAGAGGTGCCGTTCTCCTCACAAGCTGCCAGTTGAGGACTTGCGAGGCATCTGTTTCTCAAACTAGACACTCTAATGTACTTGTCCTCTTGCTCAGTTGTGCACCGGGGCCTCCCACTCCTCTTTCTATTCTGGATAGAGCCAGTTTGCGCTGTTCTGTGAAGGGAGTAGTACACAGTGTTGTACGAGACCTTCAGTTTCTTGGCAATTTCTCGCATGGAATACCCTTCATTTCTCAGAACAAGAATAGACTGACAAGTTTCAGAAGAAAGTCTTTGTTTCTGGCCATTTGAGCCTGTAATAGAACCCACAAATGATGATGCTCCAGATACTCAACTAGTGTCACGTTCTGACCAGTAAAGGGGTAATTTGTTATTGTAGTTTGGTCAGGACGTGGCAGGGGGGTATTTGTTTTATGTGGTTCGGGGTGTGTGTTTATGTAGAGGGGTATTTGTTTAGAGTTTCCGGGGTTTTGGTCTATGTTCTATGTTAGTGTATTTCTATGTCTGATCTAGGGTGTTTAGTTCTATGTTTAGTTAATTGGGATTGGGCCTTCAATTGGAGGCAGCTGTTTCTCGTTGCCTCTGATTGAAGGTCCTATATATAGGGGTGTGTTTGTTATCGGTATTGTGGGAGGTTGTTTATGCACTGCTATATTTAGCCTGCATTACTGTTTAGCTGTCGTTCGTTTTTTCGTTTTGTTGTTTTTGTATAGTGTGCGTCATAAAATAAAGATGAGCATTCACGTACCCGCTGCATTTTGGTCCACTTCCTACGATGGCCGTTACAGAACCTCCCACCAACAACGGACCAAGCAGCGGAGTAAGGAGCTTCAAAGGAATTATATGGACTATACGGAAACTTGGACATGGGAGGAGATCCTGGACGGGGCTGGACCATGGCACCAGGCTGGGGAATATCATCGCCCACCGGAGGAGATAGAGGCAGCCAAGGCGGAGTGGCGCCGGTATGTGGCTCTATACACACGGTTGGCATTTAAGCCTGAGAGGCAGCCCCAATAAATTATTTTGGGGGGGGGCACATGGGTAGTTTGGCTGGGCCAGGGTTGAGCCCCAGGCCAACTCCCCGTGCTTATCGAAGGCAGCCTATTACTGGTCAGGTCCCGTGCTATGGAGTGATGTGCACGGCATCGAGGCCGAGCATTCACAAGTTGGTGTGCGAGGTGCCAGCGCCCCGCATTTGCCAGGGGGAGGCGGGCATCCAGCCAGTAAGGGTGGTGCCAGTACTGTGCTCAAGTCCGCCAGTGCGCCTTCACGGCCCAGTGTATCCTGTTCCCGCTCCTCGCACTAGCCCTGAGGTGCGTGTTTCCAGTCTGGCACATCCAAAGCCAGCACCACGCACCAGGCTTCCAGTGCGTCAGCCCAGTCCAATTCGTCCTGTTCCTGCTCCTCGCACTAGCCCTAAGGTGCGTGTCTCCAGTCTGGTACCTCCACTACCAGCACCACGCACCAGGCTTCCAGTGCGTCAGCCCAGTCCAACTCACCCTGTTCCTGCTCCTCGCACTAGCCTTGGGGTGCGTGTCTCCAGTCTGGTACCTCCACTACCAGCACCACGCACCAGGCTTCCAGTGCGTCAGCCCAGTCCAACTCGTCCTGTTCCTGCTCCTCGCACTAGCCTTGGGGTGCGTGTCTCCAGTCTGGTACCTCCACTACCAGCCCCACGCATCAGGCTTTCAGTGCACAGTCCCCGTCCAGAGCTTCCGACGACAGTACCCCGTCCAGAGCTTCCGGCGACAGTACCCCGTCCAGAGCTTCCGGCGACAGTACCCCGTCCAGAGCTTCCGGCGACAGTACCCCGTCCAGAGTGTCCGGCGACAGTGCCCCGTCTAGAGATGGCCTACAGTCCGGAACCGAGTGAGACGGCCTACAGTCCAGAGCTCCCAGAGTCACCCTACAGTCCGGAGCTCCCAGAATCGTTCTTCAGCCCGAGGTCTACAGCGAAGCGTTACAGCCCGAGGTCTACAGCGATGCGCTTCAGCCAGAGGCATTCAGCGGGGGTGGACAGGTTAGGTGTGGGAATAAGGCCAGAGCCTGAGCCACCTCCACAGTAATTGGGTTGGAGAGGGGGAGGTGTAGCACAAGAACCGTCGGTGATGGTGGCCACCCTCCATTCCCTTCCTTTAGTTGGGATTATTATTTTTTTTTATTTTTTTGGGGGGGGGGGGATTATTTTTGTTTTGTGTGAGGGGCATATGAGGTCTGCACCTTTGGGGGGGGGGGGTTACTGTCACGTTCTGACCAGTAAAGGGGTCATTTGTTATTGTAGTTTGGTCAGGACGTGGCAGGAGGGTATTTGTTTTATGTGGTTCGGGGTGTGTGTTTTATTTTATTTATTTCACCTTTATTTAACCAGGTAGGCAAGTTGAGAACAAGTTCTCATTTACAATTGCGACCTGGCCAAGATAAAGCAAAGCAGTTCGACAGCATACAAAAACGCAGTTACACATGGAGTAAAACAACATACAATCAAAGATACAGTAGAAAGAAATAAGACTATATACAATGTGAGCAAATGATGTGAGATTAGGGAGGTAAAGGCAAAAAAGGCCATGGTGGCAGAATAAATAAAGTATAGCAAGTAAAACACTGGAATGGTAGATTTGTTATTTGAAGAAAGTTCAAAGTTAAAATATAAATAATATGGTGCAAAGGAGCAAAATAAATAAAATAAATAAATAAAGTAGGGGAAGAGGTAGTAGTTTGGGCTAAATTATAGATGGGCTATGTACAGGTGCAGTAATCTGGTAGCTGCTCTGATAGCTGGTGCTTAAAGCTAGTGAGGGAGATAAGTGTTTCCAGTTTCAGAGATTTTTGTAGTTCGTTCCAGTCATTGGCAGCAGAGAACTGGAAGGAGAGATGACCAAAGGAGGAGTTGGCTTTAGGGGTGACCAGAGAGATATACCTGCTGGAGCGCGTGCTACGTGTGGGTGCTGCTATGGTGACCAGTGAGCGGAGATAAGGGGGGAATTTACCTAGCAGGGTCTTGTAGATGACCTGGGGCCAATGTATTTGGCAACGATTATGAAGCGAAGGCCAGCCAACGAGAGCGTACAGGTCGCAGTGGTGGGTAGTATATGGGGCTTTGGTGACAAAACGGATGGCACTGTGATAGACTGAATCCAGCTTGTTAAGCAGGGTATTGGAGGCTATTTTGTAAATGACATCGCCGAAGTCGAGGATTGGTAGGATGGTCAGTTTTACGAGGGTAAGTTTGGCAGCATGAGTGAAGGATGCTTTGTTATGAAATAGGAAGCCAATTCTAGATTTAACTTTGGATTGGAGATGATTGATGTGAGTCTGGAAGGAGAGTTTACAGTCTAACCAGACACGTAGGTATTTGTAGTTGTCCACAAATTCTAAGTCAGAACCGTCCAGAGAAGTGATGCTGGACAGGCGGGCAGGTGCAGGCAGCGATCGGTTGAAGAGCATGCATTTAGTTTTACTTGTATTTAGGAGCAGTTGGAGACCACGGAAGGAGAGTTGTATGGCATTGAAGCTCGTCTGGAGGGTTGTTAACACAGTGTCCAAAGAAGGGCCAGAAGTATACAGAATGGTGTCATCTGCGTAGAGGTGGATCAGAGATTCACCAGCAGCAAGAGCGATATCATTGATGTATACAGAGAAAAGAGTTGGCCCAAGAATTGAACCCTTTGGTACCCCCATAGAGACTGCCAGAGGTCCGGACAGCAGGCCCTCCGATTTGACACACTGAACTCTATCAAGAGAAGTAGTTGGTGAACCAGGCGACGCAATCGTTTGAGAAACCAAGGCTACTGAGTCTGCCGATGAGGATGTGGTGATTAACAGAGTCAAAAGCTCTGGCCAGGTCAATGAATACGGCAGCACAGTATTGTTTATTATCGATGGCGGTTACGATGTCGTTTAGGACCTTGAGCGTGGCTGAGGTGCACCCATGACCAGCTCTGAAACCAGATTGCATAGCGGAGAGGGTGCGGTGGGATTCGAAATGGTCGGTAATCTGTTTGTTGACTTGGCTTTCGAAGACCTTAGAAAGGCAGGGTAGGATGGATATAGGTCTGTAGCAATTTGGGTCAAGAGTGTCACCTCCTTTGAAGAGGGGGATGACAGCAGCTGCTTTCCAATCTATGGGAATCTCAGACGACACGAAAGAGAGGTTGAACAGGCTAGTAATAGGGGTTGCAATAATTTCGGCAGATAATTTTAGAAAGAAAGGGTCCAGATTGTCAAACCCAGCTGATTTGTAGGGGTCCAGATTTTGCAGCTCTTTCAGAACATCAGCTGAATGGATTTGGGAGAAGGAGAAGTGGGGGAGGCTTGGGCGAGTAGCTGTGGGGGGTGCAGTGCTGTTGAATGCAGTAGGGGTAGTTAGGTGGAAAGCATGGCCAGCCGTAGAAAAATGCTTATTGAAATTCTCAATTATAGTGGGCTTATCGGTGGTGACAGAGTTCCATATCCTCAGTGCAGTGGGCAGCTAGGAGGAGGTGTTCTTATTCTCCATGGACTTTACAATTTCCCAGAACTTTTTAGAGTTTGAGTTGCAGGAAGCAAATTTCTGTTTGTAGAGGGGTATTTGTTTAGAGTTTCCGGGGTTTTGGTCTATGTTCTATGTTAGTGTATTTCTATGTCTGATCTAAGGTGTTAAGTTCTATGTTTAGTTAATTGGGGTTGGGCCTTCAATTGGAGGCAGCTGTTTCTCATTGCCTCTGATTGAAGGTCCTATATATAGGGGTGTGTTTGTTATGAGTATTGTCGGAGGTTGTTTGTGCACTGCTATGTTTAGCCTGCATTACTGTTTAGCTGTCGTTTTTTTGTTTTGTTGTTTTTGCATAGTGTGCATCATAAAATAAAGATGAGCATTCACGTACCCGCTGCATTTTGGTCCACTTCCTACGACGCCGTTACACTAGTCTAAAGAAGGCCAGTTGTATTGCTTCCTTAATCAGGACAACAGTTTTCAGCTGTGCTAACATAATTGCAAAGGGTTTTCTAATGATCAATTAGCCTTTTAAAATGATAAACTTGGATTAGCTAACACAACATGCCATTGGAACAGAGGAGTGATGGTTGCTGATAATGGGCCTCTGTAGATATTCTGCAGATATCAAGCGTCCCACCTACTCAACAGCCAGTGGAATCCCGTGGCGCGATATTCAAATACCTTAGAAATGCTATTACTTCAATTTCTCAAACATATGACTATTTTACACCATTTTAAAGACAAGACTCTCGTTAATCTAACCACACTGTCCGATTTCAAAAAGGCTTTACAATGAAAGCAAAACATTAGATTATGTCAGCAGAGTACCCAGCCAGAAATAATCAGACACCCATTTTTCAAGCTAGCATATAATGTCACAAAAACCAAAACCACAGCTAAATGCAGCACTAACCTTTGATGATCTTCATCAGATGACACTCCTAGGACATTATGTTATACAATACATGCATGTTTTGTTCAATCAAGTTCATATTTATATCAAAAACCAGCTTTTTACATTAGCATGTGACTAGCATGTGACTAGCATTCCCACCAAACACTTCCGGTGAATTAACTAAATTACTCACGATAAACGTTCACAAAAAGCATAACAATTATTTTAAGAATTATAGATACAGAACTCCTTTATGCAATCGCTATGTCCGATTTTAAAATAGCTTTTCGGTGAAAGCACATTTTGCAATATTCTGAGTAGATAGCCCGGCCATCACAGGCTAGCTATTTTTTTTTATATATATATTTTTTGCATTTTCCAATTAAGAACATTCAAAACAAAAGTGAAAATATGTTAGACAACAAAGGACAAAGTGACGGTAACAGACGATCATAATAAAAAATTAAAATTATATATACGGGCATACATAATACATAAAAAACATACATGATACATAAATCATAATAAAATAAATAAAAATAATAATAATGAGACATTGATTCATATGGTCACCTGCTGTAAGCTACATATTATACATTACGTGTGAAACATTATATAAGAATTATATAGAGATTCAATCAATGTGATGTGAGGGGAGATTCTCCATATAGTCAATAAAAGGTTGCCAAATTCTGTAAAATGTCTTTAACTTATTCCTCAAGCATTAAGTGATTTTCTCCAGTGGGATACAACTATTAACTTCCGATAGCCACATTGCAACTGGCAGGAGGGAATCCGATTTCCATTTCAAGGCAATACATTTCTTGGCAATCGCTAGCAATATTTCTGTTAGCTTTATAGTATGACTTTGCCTAAGATTGGTGTTAGTATAGTTACCCAGTAGGCAGACCTCCGGGTCTAAAGGGAATGCAACCCCGTGGATTGAGGATATGGTATCGCATACCCCCTGCCAGAAACCATGTAGTTTTGAACACTGCCAAGTGGAATGGAGGAATGTTCCTTCATCTGAGCCACATCTAAAACATAGGGAGGAGATACCAGGGTTGAACTTGTGCAGTCTACAGGCTAGCTATTTTGACACCCACCAAGTTTGGTACTCACCAAACTCAGATTTACTCTAAGAAAAATTGGATTACCTTTGCTGTTCTTCGTCAGAATGCACTCCCAGGACTTCTACTTCAATAACAAATGTTGGTTTGGTTCCAAATAATCCATAGTTATATCCAAATAGCGGCGTTTTGTTCGTGCGTTCAAGACACTATCCGAAGGGTAAAGAAGGGTGACGCGCCCGGCGCGTTTCGTGACAAAATAATTCAAAATATTCCATTACCGTACTTCGAAGCATGTCAACCGCTGTTTAAAATCAATTTTTATGCGATTTTTCTCGTAAAAAAGCGATAATATTCAGACCGGGAAACCTTGTTTTCGTTTAAACCGCTTACATCTAGATGTTCCGCTAGCGGAACACCTGCTCCAATATCCAATGATGGGCGTGGCGCGAAATACAAATTCCTCTAAAATCCGAAAACTTCAATTTTTCAAACATATGACTATTTTACAGCTATTTAAAGACAAGACTCTCCTTTATCTAACCACACTGTCCGATTTCAAAAAGGCTTTACAGCGAAAGCAAAACATTAGATTATGTCAGCAGAGTACCCAGCCAGAAATAATCAGACACCCATTTTTCAAGCTAGCATATAATGTCACAAAAACCCAGAAGACAGCTAAATGCAGCACTAACCTTTGATGATCTTCATCAGATGACAACCCTAGGACATTATGTTATACAATGCATGCATGTTTTGTTCAATCAAGTTCATATTTATATCAAAAACCAGCTTTTTTACATTAGCATGTGACGTTCAGAACTAGCATACCCCCCGCAAACCTCCTGTGAATTTACTAAATTACTCACGATAAACGTTCACAAAAAACATAACAATTATTTTAAGAATTATAGATACAGAACTCCTCTATGCACTCGATATGTCCGATTTTAAAATAGCTTTTCGGTGAAAGCACATTTTACAATATTCTCAGTAGATAGCCCGGCATCACAGGGCTAGCTATTTAGACACCCACCAAGTTTAGCACTCACCAAAATCAGATTTACTATAACAAAAATGTTATTACCTTTCCTGTTCTTCGTCAGAATGCACTCCCAGGACTTCTACTTCAATAACAAATGTAGGTTTGGTCCAAAATAATCCATAGTTATGTTCCATCAGCGACGTTTTGTTCGTGCGTTCTAGACACTATCCCAATGGTAAATAACGGTCGTGCGCATGGCGCATTTCGTGACAAAAGATTTCTAAATATTTCATTACCGTACTTCGAAGCATGTCAACCGCTGTTTAAAGTCAATTTTTATGCCATTTTTCTCGTAAAAAAGCGATAATATTCCGACCGGGAATCTGCAATTAGGTAAACAGCCGAAAGAAAATAAAACACGGGGTCGACTCGGGCACGAGCATGAAGCCCTTTGTCCTCTGATAGACCACTTAGCAAAAGCGCTCGTGTGTTTCAGCCAGGGCTTTGAATTACGTCATTCAGCTTTTTCCCGGGCTCTGAGGGCCCATGGAAGCCGTAGGAAGTGTCACGTAACAGCAGAGATCCTTTGTAATGGATAGAGAGAATCAACAAGGGGAAGAAATGGTCAGACAGGGTACTTCCTGAACAGAATCTTCTCATGTTTTGGCCTGCCAAATGAGTTCTGTTATACTCACAGACACCATTCAAACAGTTTTAGAAACTTTGGAGTGTTTTCTATCCAAAGCTAATAATTATATGCATATTCTAGTTTCTGGGCAGGAGTAATAATCAGATTAAATCGGGTACGTTTTTTATCCAGCCGTGAAAATACTGCCCCCTATCCATAACAGGTTAAAGACTGAAAATGTAAACATGGTGGAGTCTCGTGCACGCGCGCCCCAGTCTCATTGTTCTCAGATCGACCACTTACCAAATGCGCTACTGTTTTTCAGCCATGGCCTGCAAAGTCATCATTCAACGTTCTGGCGCCTTCTGAGAGCCTATGGGAGCGTTAGAAAATGTCACGTTATGCCAGAGATCCCCTGTTTTGGATAGAGATGATCAAGAAGGCCAAGAAATGGTCAGAGAGGGCGCTTCCTGTTTGGAATCTTCTCAGATTTTGGCCTGCCAAATGAGTTCTGTTATACTCACAGACACCATTCAAACAGTTTTAGAAACTTTAGGGTGTTTTCTATCCAAATCAAACAATTATATGCATATTCTAGTTACTGGGCAGGAGTAGTAACCAGATTAAATCGGGTACGTTTTTTATCCGGCAGTGCAAATACTGCCCCCTATCCCCAACAGGATATTCCATTAAAAAAATCTGCTGTTTCCAGCTACAATAGTCATTTACAACATTAACAATGTCTACACTGTATTTCTGATCAATTTGATATTATTTTAATGGACAAAAAAATTGCTTTTCTTTCAAAAACAAGGATATTTCTAAAATCCGAAGAGGGTGGCCAGCAGAGATAGGTGGGATGGGTTGAGGAATGCTGAGGGTTGGGATGTGGAATTGGAGACAAGTGAGAGTGGAGTTGCTGAGAAGGGGTAGAATGATGGTCAAAGATAAAAGTATAACAAATAAAGTCAAAATAAAACATAATAAAAAGTATGTTTGAATGACACTGAGGGGCAGAGTTTTTACAGCTAATGCCGGTTTGCCTGAGGCTGATGCTGTACAGGTATTTGTACACATGCATATACACACACTCTCATTCAAATGCACACATACATGGACACACACACATGTAAATAGTGCCAGATATGCACTCAAACATATACAGTTGGCCTTGCTGTTATGATTTTAGTTGTCCTTGATGACCTTGTTTTCTGTTTTCCTTTGTCTCTTTCTTTTTAGTTAATTTTTTGGGTTGTTGGTGCATTGGAGTGGGTTCTTGGGGGGGGGGGGGGCTGTGGGAGGGGTATCGGATGGTTGAGGGGCAGCTCTTGGGGAACTGTGGGGGGATCTTGGATGGTTGGGGTCCCCGTTTTTGGCATTGTGGGAGATCTGTCGACGTGCCCTTGGGCAGGGTGTTGACCCGGGATGCTTCTGTGTGTCGCTCTGAATGGGAGGCTGTTGGATGACTGCTGTGGTGTAGTTGTTGAGCGGCTTCACTGCAAGTATATTGTATGTTTTGGATATTCAATAAAATACAATTTAAAAAAATTAAAAAGCCACTTGGCTTTATCGTAAATACTCCTTCATACCAACACCCCCATGGGTTAGTTTACTTTTCATCACCCATACTGTGTGTGTGTGTGTGTGTGTGTGTGTGTGTGTGTGTGTGTGTGTGTGTGTGTGTGTGTGTGTGTGTGTGTGTGTGTGTGTGTGTGTGTGTGTGTGTGTGTGTGTATCGTACAATCTCATTGGAGCAGAGGTGAGAACACACATTTTCTCCACAGATTCCTGACTGTTAGTTTATGCTTTATCCTTTTAATATGAATTATAAGCGGTGCCATGTGTTTATCCAAGCATATTACTGATGAAAAATGGCTCTGCTGTTTTGTAAAGGACAACAGCAAAGCCATCTGACCTTGTAAGGTCTTTTAGGATGTAAGGATGAGTTGAGATTACTTAAATGTGCTGGTTGGTCATATTATCTTTTCCTACACTGTATAGTATCGACATCTGTTTGGGGTGAATAGGATGAAAGTCAAGTGATATTTGGAGTGGTATCAGACAGAATCCCTTTATGGCACTAAACTTCTAACCCATAAAAGTCTTAGCAATTGTTCTATGATATCTACTACCTTAACATATATGATAACATGACCATCTAGCTTTTTGAGTCTCTATTTTAGGGCACCTGGGGGTATCAGAAACAAATGTGTCAAAGTTATTTGATGAAACCGGGGTGGATTTCCACTTTACACATGCAGGAAGTCCTAGTCCAGGGGTTACCAAATGTTTACTGCACCTTAAATTGGCACTGGAATATCCAGGGGTCCCAACATGATATCCCCTAGTTAATGCTGTGCCGGCTGTCCAGACACATAATAATGACATGAAAGCACATGCTTATAGTGTAAGGGGTCTTTAGTTGACACCAAAAGGTTGTATTATATACCCATTTGAAGAGAAAAAAGTAATTATTTTGTTTGGAAAAATTACAGATTTTCTCAGGGGACCCCATTTCAATTTCAGGGGACTCCACATGTGAAATGCCAAAAAGATAGATTAATATACATGGCAAACAGGGACATGGGGACAATCTCAATTACACACTCCTCACAAAAGCCAGAGGTGAGGTCCCTCCCCTCTGACCTTCTCCTGCAATGGGTTTTGAGAAGGAGGCAAGGAGAGAGGACATGAGGAGTATGCAATTGAGATTCTCCCATGGTATCCTACCTAAGTGTCACTATCCCTGCCCTTGGGTCAAGTTCTAAGAGAGGACAGAGTCCATCTTGCACCAAACAAAAGT
Source organism: Salmo trutta (assembly GCF_901001165.1). NCBI lineage: Eukaryota > Metazoa > Chordata > Actinopteri > Salmoniformes > Salmonidae > Salmo > Salmo trutta. Next base: position 25,254,846 of record NC_042996.1, on the reverse strand, counting down.
TCTCTATCCTTTCTCTCTGGGGATGGATTGACATATTAAAGACAACTTACATTATTCGGTGAAGTTTTCCACCTGGTTGGAAACCAAAATGATTCGAATCCCTTCAATTTCTCCCCATCCCTCCCTTACTATGTAAAAATATGATAAGAAACAGATACCATTGTCCAGACCAGTCGAAGCAGTGAGTGCACTGCTTAAGTGCTGTCTTGGCTTTAGACATAGTGGTACACTAACAAGGGATACATCCTAAATGGCACCCTATTCCCTATATAGTGCACTACTTTTTACCAGAGCCATATGGGTCCTGGTCAAAAGTAGTGCACTATATAGGGAACAGGGTGCAATTTGAGACGCAGACAAGGCCTTTTGGAGGATTATACAAAACTGTCAGAGAGAAAGTTCCAGATACTCTGTGTATGTCTCAAATGGTACCCTATACCCTATTTAGTGCACTACTTTCGACAAGGACATGGTCAAAAGTAGTGCACTAAATAGGCAATAGGGTGCCATTTGAGATGCACACTTAGTCTGCTGTGTTTTGTGCGGGCCCTGATCAGAAAGCCAACAAAGTTATCTGTGAGATGTCCACTGGAATCAGAAGTAGGACACAAATTGTGTTTTACTGACAGGGGCTTTGTTGAAATGAAAGATATGAAAGCCTGGATTGAGGTGTTATCAGATAGAGAATGTTATCTAACTCTAAGGTGGTTCGTTGACAGGGTGAATCTGAGTCTTTGTGGTCACAGATAGTCTGTGACCAAGAGGTTGGCAAATAGGTTTTAGTAGGAAGGGTTTAGTGCAGTGGTTCCAAACTCCGGTCCTCGAGTACCCCAACAGCACACCTTTTTGTTGTAGCCAGACAAAAACACCTGATTCAACTCATTGAGGGCTTGATGATAAGTGGACATGTTGAATCAGGTGTGCTGTTGGGGTACTGGAGGAGTGGGGAAACACTGGGGTTGTGGTTTGCCTTGCCTGGCTCTTAAAAAGGGCGAATCTGAGTCTGCGTTCACACAGATAGTAGTCTCAGCTTGGTGTGGCTTTTCTGATCTGATATGAATAAAGAATGTGAGATATTTTTCTTCATTTTTTCTTTTATTGATTGAAACAAAGCATGCCTTTCATACTTGAATGACTGCTCAGTGCTCAGCTGGTCCAATATGTGCTAGCAGACCAAGATGAAGAGCACAACAGTCAGAGGATGTCTTCAACACAACACTTCACTAACATGACAAGACATCTCCGAAAAGGAGAGAGAAGAGACAACATGGGCGTACTTTGCCCTCAGTTATCATCCCATGAGAGAAGTATCCTTGTAAAACTGTCCATGCTTTGAAGGTTGTTTGAAACTAAACAGCACCATCCCCACACACTGAGATTTTTTACTCACACTAAGTTTCTAGGCAAACAAGCTGTTATTTGCATGGAACATCTTTAAAGGGAAGACTGTAAATATGTCTTTCTTTGTTTCTCATTCCCATCTGATATTCTAGAGTGCTTTTGGTGGTTTTATTTGCATGTCTTGGAAGTTTTAAACATGTGGTTAAAACATGGGCCTGTTTGAGAAGAATCACTCAGAGCTTAGATACAGTTTTGTCTTCATGAACTAGCAACTGATTCCTGACAAGATTAATACTAAGAAAAATAATTAAATAGCTTCTTTCTGCAGTGTGATGTGTTCAAGATCACAACTATTTTACCTCCTTGAAGTTGACAGTGATGGCAATGCATTCTACCTTTCAACCACATGAAGGTATCTTCAAGATCTAAAGATCATTGAGAGAGCAAGATAATTCATTGTATCCTGAATGTATCCTACATTATTTCTATGGTTGTTATTTAGGGATTGAGTGGTTGTATTGTGTGTCATCCCATGTATGTCCTACCTGTTTCCACAACAACCAATGTTATGGTGTCTCTTTGATCGATTGAAATGAACAGGACCTGTCATGCATGCCTTCACAAGCAATTGATGGTTTTACAATTGTTTTTACTCAATGAGACCTGTTGAAGACAGAATGTCCAGAAATATCTGTATCCTACCTAACACCATAATACCAACAATATAAATGCATAAAGCACAGATTTTTAATAAGACAGTATTGGTCACATGGATTCATTGATTGAATGAAAAAAATATATTTGGGAGCTAAATAGTTGAAGTCTCGTCTCTCTACCGTTGTCCCGTTTGGTTTTAACAGGGGGTGGGCGGTTTAGCACTGTCATACTCCCTCCATTGTGTCTCCCTCTACAAATGATAAAACAGTGTCTCTTGGGAGGCGAAAGCAGCACATCCCTGTTGTCCCGGAATCTAAAATCCACCACATCAGTCCAGGAGGACAACCACATTCACACCACTGCCGCCAAGAGATGACCCGTCCAGTCGCCGCTCCCGAAGCCAACGCTGCTACGGGGGGTTTGGACCTGCATAGCACCAACGCTCCGCCGACTGACCCCAAGAACAAGACGCGACTAACCCAAAGAAGGGAACAGAGATTTTTTTGATACGAACACCCAGGACTACTTATCTTCTAAAGGAATTATCTAGCTAATTTCCTTTTTCCCCCTCACTAAAGCAAGCAGCGGTAGTTGTGTTCAATGACACCATGCTCATTGTCTCGTCCCGCAGTGCGCTGCTGTCCGTCTACTATCCCCAGATCTTCCTCATCCTCACCAGCGGTAGCTACCTGTAGGTTGGCACGTGCTTTTTACCCTTCTCTCCAATAGGTGCTTGTAGAGAGAGCCATGTGATGGTGTGCATTTGTAAGCTCTCTTTACATTTTGAATCTCTATTATACACTAATTTCATTAATTTGTTGATTAGGACATTTACGCACGTGAAAAGTATGTGTAGTGTGAGGTGTATAATGTAATTTCACTATAAAATGATCAACTCAAATAAGCTATTGGAACTTATATAATAGCCTATTGTAAAATACTGGGAAGGTATTGGCCTTTACATTAAATTGTTGGTGCAAAACAACAAATATCTGTTTGGTTTTGTGACTGAAAATAGAATATTAATAACAAAACCCATAAGAAAATATTAATAACAAAACCTATAAGAAAACCACTTAACAAGAATAAAAACGTTTAATGAACATTTAACATGTCTGTTGAATAGCTTAATTTAAACATTATTTGACAAAATGTATTTTCCAACAACCTAAAAGTTGTACAGTCAATGGAGAGCTGCTCCAACTTCCCAAACTGACAAATGAAATTAAGTCAATATTTTGATGGATTTATAAATGACTTGTTATATTCACAGTGTTCAATAACTAAATTGATGAAATTACCTGACTAGTAGGATTTACGCATTGCAACATGACCATGTTCCAGACATGCTATATTTCTAAAGCAACATATGGAAAAGAGCAACATGTCGCTGGATGACATCCTGTGTTCTGTAGACAGTAGGACTGCACAACTGGTTATTTCGTATTACATTAAAAGACCCATGCCCTCACAGAACGAATGATTACTGCACAGATATGTCTCATACTTGTACAGACAGACCTGACCAATACCTAAAACAGCCCTTGTTGAGGTTCATGGCTTTAGATAAAATGTGGGAATAAACAGCTATTAGTCAGAGTTGGTTTGTTGTCTGTTCTTCATCGGCTAACCATTGCTTGCTTTTGTGCATTTTAAAACCTGATTCAGTGACCCGAAGTAAATCTTACACACAGTGGTCCTTTAAAATTTATGAGGGTCAAGTTGCAGGTTTTGCTTGTTTATCTGAAGTTAGTATTTAACGTGTTTATTTGTCAGTCTCAAAACATAATCAATCAAGTGTAAACCAGAAGTTATTGGCAAATACAAAAGAGAAATTGGCCCATTACTGTGATTCGGCTCATTTTCAGGGTTACGGCAAGCCACACGAGTCACGCTCCCCATCCCTTTCTCTTTTTGTAAGAGGGCGGTGGAGCAGGGTCGTTCCTAACTGACTCAGATCTATAAGGTCACAATAAACAATCTCAGTGACCTGTGAGCTTGTCTCGAACCAGCTGTGTGTCTTAAATCAGCTGTGTGTCTTAAGTGCTCTATCTAGATTGGTAGCGAAACTACCTGCGAGCCAAACCAAAACCTGACTGATGTGAGGGAACACTATAGCCCATGGGGGGGACCTGTAGAATCTGTAGCTACAGTCCGTGCCACGCCGACTCTGCCCCGCCAACTCTATGCCTTGATGATTAACTATCTCCCTCTCTCTCCCCTCCCATCTCTCCCCCCCATAGGGCGCTGTCCTCGGTGGTAGCTTTGGGCGCTAACATCATCTGCAACAAGATCCCTGGGCTGGCCCCGAGACAGCGCGCACTCTGCCAGAGCCGCCCGGATGCCATCATCGTCATCGGCGAGGGTGCCCAGCAGGGCATCAATGAATGCCAATACCAGTTTCGCTATGGCCGCTGGAACTGCTCCGCCCTGGGCGAGAGGACCGTCTTTGGACAAGAGCTGAGAGTAGGTCAGTCTACCTGCTGCAATTAGTCTAGTCAAACGCACATAACTTGTTAGGGGGTGCTGGGCTGAAGAAAACTTGTAGGGACAGTTTCCCAGAAGCCGATTAACCCTATTCCTGGACAAAAAAACAATTTTCGATGGAGATTGCCCACTGAGCTTGATTTTTAGTCCAGGACTAGGCTTAATCTGTGTCCGAGAAATAACCCTGTATAGATGAAGTACGACCCGCAATGTTGTGGGTCGTACTTCATCTCTACTGTACATTCTCTACAGTGTGGCTGCTCCACACTGAGAAGGATATAATAATAGTTTATGATGATGATGCAGTGATTGCATCAGAATGCCCACCAGATGAAGCATTGGTGAGAGGTGAGCAGCTGATTGTGCCAACTGGGCAGAATGAGAAGTCACTGGCTTTTCCTTGCCCCGATGAAAACGTATAGGTCTACTGTCAGTGACTAGTGCCTAACTCACAGTCCAACCAATGCAGTCCAAGGTGCATGACACAAAGCATAAGCTGGATATCTAAAACAAATCTGATCAGCCACTCTTACAGGAAAATGAAAGTTCAATTAAAGTTGTTTCTGTTGAACTTCCTTTTTCTTCCCAGTGGCTATATTCAGGCCAGGGCACTGGTTACAGGAGATGTTATGGTCGTCAGTTCAGGGCAATACAATTTGGTGAAGGTGGGAGCGACAGCTATCATCATGGCCAATTTGGTTGTTGTAGTGTGTGCGGTGCTACTCCTGCAATAGAAGCAACGATGAGAGGTTCACAAACTAGACTTCCTCTTCATTAGAATGAAGAGTGAAGCTCTATGGTTAGTGAAACTACTTCAGTGAAATCTTCCAGTGAGAATATTGTTCTTTCACCATCATCCTCCTTCAATAACCACAGTGAATACCGTACTTTTACTCCATAATATTAGGCATACGGGAACAATTGAAACTTGAAGCCGTGTTGCTAGTGTCCTGAAGGGGTTTCAATCATACAACAGTCAGTCCTACATGTGACCTCATTGTGTAGAAGTTTGTCCTGCTTCTGGGCTTGAGTTTGGTTTTTGGCATTCATTCTTACAACACTGACTGTCCTAAATACAGTAGATCTATATTAATTATTGTGTGAAAATTAACCAGAATGTCCTTAGAAGTGCAACCTCTCCTAACTATCTATACTCATAATCTCTAAACATCGCTCTGATTTGGTTTTAGTCAGCATTCCCCTATTTTTTTATTTCCCACAGCACACCAGTGGTATTGGTCTTAATACTCTTATATAAGTTGTCTATCACTCAGAAATGTTTTGTTGCGGTCTCACTGTGGTTTGGGAACTGTGTTTAATCCAACAGCTCTGGAAACAATCACTTCTCTCACAGACAGGCGGACTGCTGGATCCAGGATTCATTTAGTTGTTTTATTAGAGGAAAGGAAATTTATCTATTCCTCTGTTCACCGTGGTGTATTAGGGTTATGGTGTGCTAGGTGGCTAATAGGGACACTCAGCTTGTCCCTCTACTGACTGTATATGTTGGGAGAGATTGATATGGCAAGAACTCTGTCGATCTACTGGGAAGTTATGGTAGGACTCACCTCTTGGGTTGTTGTTGGTAGTGATGAAATGTTAGATGTGTCATTCACAGGGCCTGGACAGGCTCATCCTATGGTCAATTGATCCATTCGAGTTCATGCATGTATAAAGGCATCACGGGTGTCAAGAAGTTCCTCTTCAAACACTTAATCTGATTGACCTGCAAGGACAGGGAACATACACCATAACTATTGAGTGAGACCGGAGTTTCTGTCTTGACCACAAATCCAGGTCAGCTACAGCAGTTAGAATACCCACAACAATGGAACCAAGCATGCATTACTCTACAATCAAAACACATTTTATATGCTGGGGACAACATTTGGCAGCTCGAGGAAAACCTTCACTATTCTACATTTACTGAAAGGTCAGTTTCCCTGGTTCAGACTGATGAGAGAAGACTTCAGAGTTAAAGTTATGGATCAGTGAGCCACAGAGCTAATGGGATCTACGAGTGAGTTTGTCAGGTTGGAGAGAAGCCACCCCATTGCCTTCCACTAGACAGCATGCATTAATACTCAGGTTGTTGAGGAGAATGGAACCCAACATAGTATCTTGATTGAGGCGGGAAATATCCTATTACAAGGACAACGCAATTGTAATGTTATATACAGTTGAAGTCGGAAGTTTACATACACTTAGGTTGGAGTCATTAAAACTCATTTTTCAACCACTCCACAAATTTCTTGTTAACAAACTATAGTTTTTACAAGTTGGTTAGGACATCTACTTTGTGCATGACACAAGTAATTTTTCCAACAATTGTTTACAGACAGATTATTTCACTTATAATTCAATTCCATTGGGTCAGAAGTTTACATACACTAAGTTGACTGCGCCTTTAAACAGTTTGGAAAATTCCAGAAAATGGTTTTAGAAGCTTCTGATAGGCTGCTAATTGACATAATTTGAGTGAATTGGAGGTGTACCTGTGGATGTATTTCAAGGCCTACCTTCAAACTCAGTGTCTCTTTGCTTGACATCATGGGAAAATCAAAAGAAATCAGCCAAGACCTCAGAAAAAAAATGTGGACCTCCCCAAGTCTGGTTCATCCTTGAGAGCGATTTCCAAACGCCTCAAGGTACCACATTCATCTGTACAAACAATAGCACGCAAGTATAAACACCATGGGACCACGCAGCCATCATACCGCTCAGGAAGGAGACGCATGCAAATCAATCCCAGAACAACAGCAAAGGATCTTGTGAAGATGCTGGAGGAAACAGGTACAAAAGTATCTACATCCACAGTAAAACAAGTCCTATATCGACATAACCTGAAAGGCCGTTCAGCAAGAAAGAAGCCACTGTTCCAAAACCACCATAAAAAAGCCAGACTACACATGGGGACAAAGATTGTACTTTTTGGAGAAATGTCCTCTGGTCTGATGAAACAAAAATAGAACTGTTTGGCCATAATGCCCATTGTTATGTTAGGAGGAAAAAGGGGGAGGCTTGCAAGCCAAAGAACACCATCCCAACCGTGAAGCACGGGGGTGGCAGCATCATGTTGTGGGGCTGCTTTGCTGCAGGAGGGACTGGTGCACTTCACAAAATAGATGGCATCATGAAGTATGAAAATTATGTGGCTATATTGAAGCAACATCTCAAGACATCAGTCAGGAAGTTAAAGCTTGGTCGCAAATGGGTCTTCCAAATGGACAATGACCCCAAGCATTCTTCCAAAGTTGTGGCAAAATGGCTTAAGGACAACAAATTCAAGGTATTGGAGTGACCATCACAAAGCCCTGACTTCAATCCTATAAAATATTTGTGGGCAGAATTGAAAAAAAAGGAGGCCTAAAAACCTGACTCAGTTACACCATCTCTGTCAGGAGGAATGGGCCAAAATTCACCCAACTTATTGTGGGAAGCTTGTGGAAGGCTATCCGGAACGTTTGACCCAAGTTAAACAATTTAAAGGCAATGCTACCAAATACTAATTGAGTGTATGGAAACTTCTGACCCACTGGGAATGTGATGAAATAAATAAAAGCTGAAATAAATCATTCTCTCTACTATTATTCTGACGTTTCACATTCTTAAAATAAAGTGGTGATCCTAACTGACCTAAAACAGTGAATTCTTACTTGGATTAAATGTCAGGAATTGTGAAAAACTGAGTTTAAATGTATTTGGCTGAGGTGTATGTAAACTTCTGACTTCAACTGTACAGTAATTCATTTCCTTTCCATGCTGTAAATGTTAATGTGTTTGTTCTGAAATGGAAAGCGGGCCATTTGAAAGTCTCTTACGGGTATTTATCGTTGCTTTGACAGTGTAGTTTGACAGAATGATCAATGGTATAGCAGATGTGAGAATGTATCATGTGGTTGTGGGTCTATAACCCATGATAAGTTACCACCACCAGCTACAAAAACAATATAGTAATGTTCACTTAACATTTATCTAGCATCTTTAAGCGGATTTGTGTGTTTATTAACTTCTTATAAATAATTTACAAGACGTTACATTACATTCATAAACAACTTAGAGTGAAGGTAGTGAGTTCAATAACGCTACATTGTAAGCTATAGAATGACAAATGTGTTGGCTGAAGCAGAAACCAACTGGCACACATTAAGTGCACTTATAGATAGGATAATCTACACTGAACAAAACTATAAACATAACATTTAAAGTGTTGGTCCCATGTTTCATGAGCTGAAATAAAAGATCCCAGATATTTTCCAAATGCTAAAAAGATTATTTCTCTCAAATTTTGTGCACAAATTTGTTTACATCCCTGTTAGTGAGCATTTCTCTTTTGCCAAGATAATCCATCCACCTGACAGGTGTGGCATATCAAGAAGCTGATTAAACAACATGATCATTACATAGGTGCACCTTGTGCTGGGGACAATAAAAGGCCACTCTAAAATGTGCAGTTTTGTCACACAACACAATGCCACAGATGAGCATGCAATTGGCATGCTGACTACAGGAATGTCCACCAGAGCTGTTGCCAGATAATTTAATGTTAATTTTTCTACCATAAGCCAAGGCGGCTTATGCTAGAGAAATTAACATTAAAGACTCAGGGCCTCATTGGAGGCCAATGCCATTTTAGAGAAATTGGCAGTACGTCCAACTGGCCTCACAACCGCAAACCACGTGTATGGCGTAGTGTTGGCGAGCGGTTTGCTGATGTCAAATCAAAATCAAATCAAATTTTATTGGTCACATACACATGGTGAGCGGATGTTAATGCGAGTGTAGCGAAATGCTTGTGCTTCTAGTTCCGACAGTGCAGTAATATATAATCTAACAATTTTCCAACAACTACCTAATACACACAAATCTAAAGCGATGAATGAGAATATGTACATATAAATATATGGATGAGTGATGGCCGAGCGGCATAGGCAAGGTGCAATAGATGGTATAAAATACACTATATACATATGATATGAGTCATGTAAGATATGTAAACATTATTAAAGTGGAATTATTTAAAGTGGCATTGTTTAAAGTGACTAGTGATCCATTTATTAAAGTGGCCAGTGATTGGGTCTCAATGCAGGCAGCAGCCTCTCTGAGTTAGTGATTGCTGTTTAACAGTCTGATGGCCTTGAGATAGAAGCTGTTTTTCCGTCTCTTGGTCCCAGCTTTGATGCATCTGTACTGACCTCGCCTTCTGAATGGTAGCGGTGTGAAAGGGCAGTGGCTCGGGTGGTTGTTGTCCTTGATGATCTTTTTGTCCTTGATGATCTTTTTGTCCTTTATGCGACATCGGGTGCTGTAGGTGTCATGGAGGGCAGGTAGTTTACCCCCGGTGATGCGTTGTGCAGACCTCACTACCCTCTGGAGAGCCTTGCGGTTGAGGGCGGTGCAGTTGCCGTACCAGTTTGTTAGGGTTTTGGGTGACAAGCCAAATTTCTTCAGCCTCCTGAGGTTGAAGAGGCGCTGTTGCGCCTTCTTCACCACACTGTCTGTGTGGGTGGACCATTTCAGTTAGTCTGTGATGTGTACGCAGAGGAACTTAATCAATCAAATTGATTTATAAAGCCCTTCTTACATCAGCTGATGTCACAAAGTGCTGTACAGAAAACTTTCCACCTTCTCCACTGCTGTCCCTTCGATGTGGATAGGGGGATCCTCCCTCTGCTGTTTCCTGAAATCCACGATAATCTCCTTTGTTTTGTTGATTTTGAGTGAGAGGTTGTTTTCCTGACACCACATTCCGAGTGTCCTCACCTCCTCCCTGTCTCGTCATTGTTGGTAATCAAGCTCACTACTGTTGTGTCGTCTGCAAACTTAATGATTTGAGTTGGAGGCGTGCATGGCCACGCAGTCGTGGGTGAACAGAAAGTACAGGAGGGGGCTGAGCACGCACCCTTGTGGGGCCCCAGTGTTGAGAGTCAGCGAAGGGGGTGGCCCGTCAGAAAGTCCAGGACCCAACTGTACAGGGAGGGGTTGAGACCCAGGGCCTCCAGCTTGATGATGAGCTTAGAGGGTACTATGGTGTTGAATGCTGAGCAGTAGTCAATGAATAGCATTCTTATATAGGTATTCCTCTTGTCCAGATGGGATAGGGCAGTGTGCAGTGTGATGGCGATTGCATCGTCTGTGGACCTGTTGGGTCAATGTTGGGTCAACGTTGTGAACAGAGTGCCCCATGGTGGCTGTGGGGTTACGGTATGGGCAGGCATAAGCTACGGACAACAAACACAATTGTATTTTACTGACAGCAATTTCAATGCATAGAGATACGGTGACAAGATCCTGAGGCCCATTATTGTGCCATTCATCCGCCGCCCAGTTCTTCAATGGCCTGCATACTAACCAGACATGTCCCCCTATTTCCTTTTATGAACTGTAACTCTAATTGTTGCATTTATATTTTTGTTCAGTATATATACACTCTATAATACTATAGTACATATACTACTATAGTAATACTATAGTACATACAGTAGTTTGTTCTGTATCTGCTGTACAGACACAGATACAGTAAGGCTCCTCTGGTCAACCAGCAGATGTCACTTGGGTTTTATCAGTGGAGTCTTACCCAGCCCACCTGTTAAAAATTAGGGCTCTGATGAGAGTCAATTAGACAGAGACTATCAAATAAGGAATGGTAGGTATTTATTAGCCTGTTACAGGTTAATTACATTAGACTAGTATAAGGCCGAACTGCAGTCAAGTCACCTAGTAATGTAAAGTGTGGATGAATTTTGTTGTAGTGGGCCACAAGCCTTTCATTAGGCCACAACATAAAATACTATACTGTATTGTAACATAAACTCATACTCATACTATGCACTACAACTCACCTAGGACTAGTGCAAGATAACTCTTTGCCGCTCTCTCCCTCTCTCTCCTCCCCAGGTAGCCGAGAGGCGGCGTTCACCTATTCCATCACGGCGGCTGGCGTGGCACATTCGGTGACAGCGGCGTGTAGTCAGGGCAACCTGAGCCAGTGTGGCTGCGACAGGGAGAAGCAGGGCTACCATGACCAGGAGGAGGGCTGGAAGTGGGGAGGCTGCTCAGCCAACATCAAGTACGGCGTGGAGTTCTCCAGACGCTTCGTGGATGCCCGAGAGATCAAGAAGAACGCCCGACGTCTGATGAACCTGCATAATAATGAGGCAGGACGAAAGGTAAAGTGACTGACACTGCTTGTCTTGTTGTCTGGGGTTTTAAGACACCTAACAAACATGTAGTTGTTTCTGTAGTGATCTAGAATATCAGACAATAGAATATAATACAACTCAATCAGGAAAGTATACTGAACAAAAATATAAATGCAACATGCAAAGTGTTGGTCCCTTTGTTTCATGAAGTGAAATAAAAAGATCCCGGAAATGTTCCATATGCACAAAAAGTGTATTTCTCTCAAATTTTGTGCAGAGATTTGTTCACATCCATGTTAGTGAGCATTTGTCATTTGTCAAGATAATCCATCCACCTGATAGGTGTGGCATATCAAGAAGCTGATTAAACAGCATGATCATTACACAGGTGCACCTTGTGCTGGGGACAAGAAAAGGCCACTCTAAAATGTGCAGTTTTGTCAGACAACACGGATGTCTCAAGTTTTGGAGGAGGGTGCAATTCGCATGCTGACTGCAGTAATATCCACCAGAGCTGTTGCCCTATATATAGTATAGTATGTCCAACCAGCCTCACAACCGACCTCTACATCCGGCTTCTTTACCTGCGGGATCGTATGAGACCAGCCAACCGGACAGCTGATGAAACTGTGGGTTTGCACAACCAGAGAATTTCTGCACAAATTGTCAGAAACTGCCTCAGGGAAATTCATCTGTGTGCTCGTCTTCCTCACCAGGGTCATGACCTGACTGCAGTTCGGCGTCATAACCAAGTGGGCAAATGCTCACCTTCGATGGCCACAGGCACGCTAGAGAAGTGTGCTCTTCACTGATGAATCCCGTTTGTTTTCTCTGGATTGATGTGTATGACAGCGTGTTCCAGTTCCCAGCAATATCCAGCAACTTCGCACAGCCATTGAAGTGTGGGACAACATTCCACACGACACAATCAACAGCCTGATCAACTCTATGCGAAGGAGATGGTTTTCTGATCCACGCCCCTACCTTTTTTTAAAGGTATCTATGACCAACAGATGCATATCTGTATTCCCAGTCATGTAAAATCTATAGATTAGGGCCTAAGGAATTTATTTCAATTGACTGATTTCCTTATATGAACTGTAACGCAGTAAAATCTTTGAAATTGTTGCATTTATATATTTTTTCAGTGTAAATATAAGTTCAGAGGAGACTGCATACTAGTTTAAAAACAAAGGGTTTCAGAATGTGTGTGTGTGAGAGAGCACATGATTGTGTGCCTGCCCATGTGTGGGTGTGTGTGTGAACTCGCCCCTGTGTGTATGTGTGTGTGTGAGCGGAGGGAACGCAAGGCCGGGCAAACCGGTTGCCAAATGGAGTCCTGCCATAACCCTGCAGTCCTATTCATTGAAATACAGAGCATTAAGTCAGGATACAGGATATTATTGCAAAGTCTCTCTCTCTTCCTCTCTCGGTGGCAGCCCCCAAAACCATGCTGCTGCACCACTGCACACACTGAACCAACCTAATCAAGAGCCAATTCCCCTAACTTGATAGCAGGGCAGATCAAGAGCAACAGGCTTGATACACTGATACACTCGTACATGATAGGCTAGTAGGCTACAGTACTGGCCACCCAGTTAGAAGTTTTTAATTCCTATTGACAATGCATCTAATGTCAACACTGATAGATATTGCTTTGTGTTAGAATTTTCTATTATTTTTGGGGGAACATTAGTCTACATAAACATTTCAGATTTGGTCACAACTAAACTCACATTTCTGGCCCTCGCTACATATTCTGGCCCTCACTACATATTCGTCGCCAGACCCACTGGCTCCAGGTCATCCATAAGTCTTTGCTAGGTAAAGCTCCGCCTTATCTCAGCTCACTGGTCACGATAACAACACCCACCCATAGCACGCGCTCCAGCAGGAAAATCTCACTGGTCATCCCCAAAGCCAACACCTCTTTTGGCCACCTTTCCTTCCAGTTCTCTGCTGCCAATGACTGGAACGAATTGCAAAAATCGCTGAAGCTGGAGACTTATATTTCCCTCACATACTTTAAACATCAGCTGAGCAGCTAACTGATCGTTGCAGCTGTACACAGCCCATCTGTGAATAGCCCACCCAATCTACAGTGAGGGAAAAAAGTATTTGATCCCCTGCTGATTTTGTACGTTTGCCCACTGACAAAAAATGATCAGTCTATAATTTTAATGGTAGGTTTATTTGAACAGTGAGAGACAGAATAACAAAAAAATAATCCAGAAAAACGCATGTCAAAAATGTTATAAATTGATTTGCATTTTAATGAGGGAAATAAGTATTTGACCCCCTCTCAATCAGAAAGATTTCTGGCTCCCAGGTGTCTTTTATACAGGTAACGAGCTGAGATTAGGAGCACACTCTTAAAGGGAGTGCTCCTAATCTCAGTTTGATACCTGTATAAAAGACACCTGTCCACAGAAGCAATCAATCAATCAGATTCCAAACTCTCCACCATGGCCCAGACCAAAGAGCTCTCCAAGGATGTCAGGGACAAGATAGTAGACCTACACAAGGCTGGAATGGGCTACAAGACCATCACCAAGCAGCTTGGTGAGAAGGTGACAACACTTGGTGCGATTATTCGCAAATGGAAGAAACACAAAAGAACTGTCAATCTCCCTCGGCCTGGGGCTCCATGCAAGATCTCACCTCGTGGAGTTGCAATGATCCTGAGAACGGTGAGGAATCAGCCCAGAACTACACAGGAGGATCTTGTCAAGGCAGCTGGGACCATAGTCACCAACAAAACAATTGGTAACACACTACGCCGTGAAGGACTGAAATCCTGCAGCGCCCGCAAGGTCCCCCTGCTCAAGAAAGCACATATACATGCCCGTCTGAAGTTTGCCAATGAACATCTGAATGATTCAGAGGACAACTGGGTGAAAGTGTTGTGGTAAGATGAGACCAAAATGGAGCTCTTTGGCATCAACTCAACTCGCCGTGTTTGGAGGAGGAGGAATGCTGCCTATGACCCCAAGAACACCATCCCCACCGTCAAACATGGAGGTGGAAACATTATGCTTTGGGGGTGTTATTCTGCTAAGGTGACAGGACAACTTCACCGCATAAAGGGGCGATGGACGGGGCCATATACCGTCAAATCTTGGGTGAGAACCTCCTTCCCTCAGCCAGGGCATTGAAAATGGGTCGTGGATGGGTATTCCAGCATGACAATGACCCAAAACATTTTTGACATGTGTTTTTCTGGATTTTTTTATGTTATTCTGTCTCTCACTGTTCAAATAAACCTACCATTAAAATTCTAGACTGATCATTTCTTTGTCAGTGGGCAAACGTACAAAATCAGGAGTGGATCAAATACTTTTTTCCCTCACTGTACCTACCTCATCCCCATATTTTTTTTATTTAGTTTTCTGCTCTTTTGCACACCAGTATTTCTACTTGCACATCACCATCTGCTCATCTATCACTCCAGTGTTAATTTGCTAAATTGTAATTACTTCGCCTCTATGGTCTATTTATTGCCTTACCTCCTCATGCCATTTGCACACACTGCATATAGACTTTCTTTTTTTTCTATTGTGTTATTGACTGTACGCTTGTTTATTCCATGTGTAACTCTGTGTTGTTGTTTGTGTCGCACTGCTTTGCTTTATCTTGGCCAGGTCGCAGTTGTAAATGAGAACTTGTTCTCAACTAGCTTACCTGGTTAAATAAAGGTGAATTTTTTTTTAATCAAAAATGTATAAAAAACTGTCAACTGCGTTTATTTTCAGCAAACTTAACATAAATATTTGTAAATGTAAATATTTGTATGAACATAACAAGATTCAACAACTGAGACATAAACTGAACAAGTTCCACAGACATGTGACTAACAGAAATGGAATAATGTGTCCCTGAACAAAGGGGGGTCAAAATCAAAAGTAACAGTCAGTATCTGGTGTGGCCACCAGCTGCATTAAGTACTGTAGTGCATCTCCTCCTCATGGACTGCACCATATTTGCCAGTTCTTTCTGTGAGATGATACCCCACTCTTCCACCAAGGCACCTGCAAGTTCCCGGACATTCCTGGGGGGAATGGCCCTAGCCCTCACCCTCCGATCCAACAGGTCCCAGACGTGCTCAATGGGATTGAGATCTGGGCTCTTCGCTGGCCATGGCAGAACACTGACATTCCTGTCTTGCAGGAAATCACGCACAGAACGAGCAGTATGGCTGGTGGCATTGTCATGCTGGAGGGTCATGTCAGGATGAGCCTGCAGGAAGGGTACCACATGATGGAGGAGGATGTCTTCCCTGTAACGCACAGCGTTGAGATTGCCTGCAATGACAACAAGCTCACTCAGATGCAGTGACACACCGCCCCAGACCACGACAGACACTCCACCTCCAAATCGATCCCGCTCCAGAGTACAGGCCTCGGTGTAACGCTCATTCCTTCAACAATAAACGCAAATCCGACCATCACCCCTGGTGAGACAAAACCACGACTCATCAGTGAAGAGCACTTTTTGCCAGTCCGGTCTGGTCCAGAGACGGTGGGTTTGTGCCCATTGACGACGTTGTTGCCGGTGATGTCTGGTGAGGACCTGCCTTACAACAGGCCTACAAGCCCTAAGTCCAGCCTCTCTCAGCCTATTGTGGTTAGTCGGAGCACTGATGGAGGGATTGTGCGTTCCTGGTGTAACTCGGGCAGTTGTTGTTGCCATCCTGTACCTGTCCCACAGGTGTGATGTTCGGATGTACCGATCCTGTGCAGGTGTTGTTACACATGGTCTGCCACTGCGAGGACGATCAGCTGTCCATCCTGCCTCCCTGTAGCGCTGTCTTAGGCCACATCTGGCCACATCTGCAGTCCTCATGCCTCCATGTCTAAGGCACGTTCACGCAGATGAGCAGGGACCCTGGGCATCTTTCTTTTGGTGTTTTTCAGAGTCAGTAGAAAGGCCTCTTTAGTGTCCTAAGTTTTCATAACTGTGACCCTAATTGCCTACCGTCTGTAAGCATTTAGTGTCTTAACGACCGTTTCGCAGGTGGATGTTCATTAATTGTTTATGGTTCATTGAACAAGTATGGGAAACAGTGTTTAAACCCTTTACAATGAAGATCTGTGAAGTTATTTGGATTTTTACGAATTATCTTTGAAAGACAGTGTCCTGAAAAAGGGAAAAAGGTTTCTTTTTTTGCTGAGTTTATATAACTCAAACCTAAATGATAAACTGTCATCTGTCAAATGTGTCCGCTAAATATATCCGCAAGACATCAAAACTTAAATCGCACATGAAACCTCAGTACAACGTTATACAGGTTCTGGTTACATGAGAGTTCTGGTCGTTTATTCTGTCCATTGTGGTCCTTAGGAAGGTAAAGTTAGTAAGAGAGTAGAGGCTTGAACCATAAGTTATTTTCCCTTTATTTTTATTACATATAGCTGGCATCACTGTCCAGTTGGGGGATTTGAAATATGTAGTCCATATGGACTTTAGGCTATATTGCAGGGGATGCCCTTAGTTAATAGACATAATGTATTGTAGAACTGTTGAATGAATGGAATATACAATTTGTGGATATGTGGGCTGGCCTAAACTCTTTCATACAAATCTCCAATTCACATCACTGTGAATTAAGTAGTGAAGATGTAACTCTTAAGAGTGTGCTTCCGAACTCAATGACAATGGCAGCATGTGTCTAACTAGCCTGATCCACCATCCTCACCGCTGGTCTCAGTTTGTTTCACTTCACATTATCACCTAATTTGTGTAGAGAAACAGAATGTAAGCTCGTGAGATCAGGATGGATCAATGACATTACTCTCAAATACTTTAAGCTACCTACACACAACTATTCAACATTTGGGATTTGCCAACTCTTACTCAAAGCATGTATCTAACCCTCGGGTCATGTCAACCTTTTCCAAACCTTGTATCCAACCCTCTTCTCTCCTCTCCCTCAGATCCTGGAGGAGCGTATGAAGTTGGAGTGTAAGTGTCACGGCGTGTCGGGCTCCTGCACCACCAAGACCTGCTGGATCACCTTACCCAAGTTCCGGGAGATTGGCTACATCCTGAAAGAGCGCTACAGCGAGGCGGTCCAAGTCGAACCGGTCCGGGCCTCCCGTCTCCGCCAACCCTCCTTCCTTCGGCTGAAGGAGGCGCGGGGCTACCAGAAACCCACGGACACAGATCTGGTCTACCTGGAGAGGTCTCCTAACTACTGCGAGGAGGACACGGCGACAGGGAGCACAGGGACGCGGGGGAGGCTGTGTAACCACACGTCACCCCATACTGACGGCTGCAATCTGATGTGTTGTGGTAGAGGCCACAACACCCACCAGTATACCCGCGTGTGGCAGTGCAACTGCAAGTTCCAGTGGTGCTGTTTTGTGAAGTGTAACACATGTAGTGAGAAGTCTGAGGTGTTCACCTGCAAATAAAGGATGGATGGACGGCCAGATGGATGGAGGAGGGGGACGGAGGGATGAAGGACGGAGCTGGGAAAAGGGACAAGGCAAGGCCACGAGAGAGGATACAAGGAAGGAAAAAAGGATACTAGGACGTGGACTTAGTGGGGAAAGACTTCAGGAGGGACTCTACAGAGTGGACTTGGAAAATTGTTCGATTCTTCACGGCTTCATTTTGCACATTGGACGTCCTATTTGATTTTAAAGAACAAAGAAAAGATTAAATGTACTAAAATGACAGAGAAAATACTTTGAGAAGTAGGCAAATAATGTTCTTCTTATGTGCTGACTGGAAAACTGTGATGCAGATATACTATGTGTTACAGGATATTGATGAAGTGCAAGGATTGTGGTTGTTCATTTTTCTGTCTCCAACCAAGCAAATCTGTTATTGGAAACATTGTGGACCCAAACTTTATCAAGTGCAGTTTTCACCTCCTCAGTAACACTGCTCAAAAAAGCAAAATAATCTCGACATCTGAAACAGGGAAGAAAAAACCCCGGATTAACTGACATAATTACAACCTCAAACTGGAAACGGTACATCAGCAAAGTGCCTTTTGACTGCGATGCGAGATGGATGGAGAGAGAAAGGAGCGTGGTTTCAATAGACTGACGTTGAAATGGTGGTGTACCTTGACTATCCAGTCACACTGTAATTACAATGCCGTCAGAAACCATTCACACCCCTTGATTTTTTTGTGTAGTGTTACAAAGTGGTATTAAAATGGATTTGTAATTTCCTGTCAACGATATACACAAAATACTCTATAATGTCAAAGTGGAAGAAAAATTCTAACATTTGTAGAAAACTCATGAAAAATAAAACACGAATACATCTTGATTAAATAAGTATTCAACCCTCTGAGTCAATACATGTTAGAATCACCTTTGGCAGCGATTATATCTCTTTCTGGGTAAGTCTCTAAGAGCTTTCCACACTTGGATTGTGCAACATTTGTCAATAATTTTATTCAAAATTCTTATAGCTCTGTCAAATTGGTTGCTGATCATTGCTAGACAACCATTTTCAGGTCTTGCCATAGATTTTCAAGCAGATATAAGTCAAAACTGTAACTCGGCAACTCATTCACTGTCTTCCTGGTAAGCAATTCCAGTATAGATTTGGCCATGTGTTTTAGGTTATTGTCAACAACAACAAAACATTTGATGAAAATGTAAGTTGCTCTGGATAAGATGTAAATGTAAATGTTGAAAGGTGAATTAATCTCCCATTGTCTGGTGGAAAACAGACTGAACCATGTTTTCCTCTAGGATTTTGCCTGTGCTTAGCTCCATTCCATTTATTTTTATCCTGAAAAACTCCCCAGTCCTTAACGATTACAAGCATACACATATGATGCATACACCACTATGCTTGAAAATATGGAGTGGTACTCGTAATGTGTTGTATTGGATTTTCCCTGAACATAACACTTTGTATTCAGGACATAAAGTGAATTGCTTTGCCACATTTTGAGCAGTATCACTTTAGTGCCTCGTTGCAAACAGGATGCATGTTTTGGAATATTTGTATTCTGTACAGTACAGGCTTCTTTCTTTTCCCTCTGTCAATTAGGTTAGTATTGTGGAGTAACTACAATGTTGTTGATCCATCCTCAGTGTTCTATCACAGCCATTAAACTCTGTAACTGTTTTAAAGTCACCATTGGCATCATGGTGAAATCCCAGAGCGGGTTCCTTCCTCTCCGGGAACGGAGTTAAAAATGACGCCTGTATCTTTGTAGTTACTGGGTGTATTGATACATCATCCAAAGTGTAATTAATAACTTCACCATGCTCAAAGGGATATTCAATGTCTGCTTTTTAATTTTTTTTTACCCATCTACTAATAGGTGCCCTTCTTTGTGAGGGATTGTAAAACTTTTCAGAAAACAGAATTCCACTTTGACATTATTATGGGGTAATCCATTTTCAATTCAGGCTGTAACACAACAAAATGTGGAAAAAGTCAAGGGCTATGGATATTTCCAAAAGGCACTGTATGTTTGAACACTGAAAATATATGATTTATGTTAAGATATCTTCAAACTAAAAGGTCTTATAGTATGGATAGCAATGTTTAATATATCTTTTTTTTTCTCTTTGATTGCTACTGAAGTTTACCAGAGTTAGTGTGGCATTAAGCATAAAGCCACAACAGTAGAGTACAAAACATTTTTCTGCAATTTTAATTTTCTTAAATCTGTGCATTTCTATCTATTGTCAGTAGCATGTCTTAGTAGTTATCTTATTATTTTGCGCTCACCATCCCTCCTCAATTCATTGGACATGGTTTTAACATGTTACTAGGTGAATTGGTGAGTGCTGCACTGAATCATTTTACCAAAAAAGCCCAACAAAGCAACCCGTTCAAGCCCATACAAAGGAAAAAGAAAACATGTCCCTATTTCGGTCTCAATTCCAACATGGGGGGGGGGGGGGGGGGGTAATTTTTCCCATTCTGAGATGATGCGGTGTAAGCGTTATGGAGCCCCATGTGCAATACACTGCACATACCCACAATGCCAGAAACATGGAATTTCACTTTCGCTCACCCCTTGCATTCAGGTCTATACCAGCAGAGTTAAAGGCAACCTGTCCTGAGAATAAGTATTTTGTCTAACCATATAATACAGCTCTATGGAAAGAGGGCAGGGGCCATTGCGCTATTTCAGGCATCAACCTTCTATGTATTCAGCGATTGTTTTATTTAGGCTTTATATAGCTAAAAAGCAAAGAATATATTTTTATATGCATTATATATGGCACTTTGTTTTCATTCATTGTTTTTAAAGATTTGAGAGCTACAAATTATTCTGAATGATTATTCTGTCTCTGATTTATTAAAGTTGCTGAAGTGTACATAGACCATGTGTTCGACAATTAGCCCAGATTATTTTATTCTCAATATGAAGACCATAATTCTCTATAGCTCCTGGTTTACTTGGTGGATTATCAAGAAATGCGTCGGCAAAATGTTAAGTATTAAGAAAATAAATGGATGTTACTGATCCAGTGTTGGATGTCTGCTATCATGAGAAATTATTACTTAGCTTTTAGACCATGCAGGATTGTGTGCACCACAGACAAATGGATAGTTATAATTTTTCTAATAAAATCTGAGCCTCCTTTAGTGATTTATTGGGTTTCCTGTCCAAACTACTGTACCACTGTCTTTAGACACAAAAGCATAATTCAATTTACACAAGACTGACCCATTCTCTCTGAAAAAAAAACCCTGAACATTTGTCACACAAAACTTTTATTCAGCAGCTAAAGTTACAATCATCCATTATACAGAGCTTGAGTAGTATGGATATAATTTGTGAAGAATACCAGTACAGAAGGCACAGGAGGACAGAGTTAAGGTTTGAGTTGTGAAATGGCTGATCTTGATGACACCTTTCAGTCCTGACTGCGGTTGGACAGCTGTTTACTCCTGACCCTGAAGTTGTTGAATAGACGGCTGTGACTGCCACCGCATTCAGCCAGCCTGACACTCTCTGTGCTTTCCTGTGTTTGAAAAGCATTGCTGGCAGCCGCTGGAGCAGAAGTAAAGGCTGTGTTTTGTTAGCCGTCTGAAATGCTGGGGACCGGAACCGCATAAGCTCCCCTCACTATACCCAGCGGATTGGGAAAAGTCAACCCGATTGTTTCAATACATTTTGTCATTAAAAAATAAGGGACAGAGTAAATAGGGCGGAGCGGCGAGTGGGCCGGGTGATTAAAGCAATGTATTGTTGAGGTGTCAGGAACGGTCAGCTTATTCAGTGGAAGGGGTGGGGGGGTGGGGTCGTTCTGCAAGCCAATACTTCTGGTCTGATTCACACGCACTGCCACTCACACTACCTGTTCTCTGTCTACAAACACATATACTACCACTTACACAACGGCTCACTGTCTACACACTGCCGATCACACTCAGGCTGTCTGTCCTCTGTCTAGCTGGCTGCTAAAGATCCACACACTAGTCAAAGTACACACACACAGTAAACAAAGCTGCCACATAACATAGATTAGGTTATTGAAATGTGTAAGGAAGTTGACGACTGGTGTTGTTGGTTGGAATACGTAACAAATATGTATCTAAAATGTAACTAAGGTTTGTTGTTGTAAAGAAACATGCGGTACC
Organism: Salmo trutta; assembly: GCF_901001165.1. Lineage (NCBI taxonomy): Eukaryota > Metazoa > Chordata > Actinopteri > Salmoniformes > Salmonidae > Salmo > Salmo trutta. The sequence continues at coordinate 25,232,644 of NC_042996.1, read as the reverse complement.
TGAAGGACAGGAATGGTCCTATGTATCATTGTTATTATCACCAAAAGCCAAAACAGGGTGGTAAAAGCAGATATTGTGCAACGCTTATAGCAAGACAATCAAAATGCATTCCCTGAGCAACATCCTTAGAAATGGAGGGGGCACCCTGTATCGTTTGGTTAGCACCAATAAATTGGTTTTAAAAAATTTGTGTGGAAACGAAAAACATTCTCCAGTCAAAATGCCTGAGGTTTCCATAAAATGTGAGAATTCCAGAAGCTAGCTTGAAGTCAGATCAACATTCCAGTCCAGTTCGTTAATGTTTTGGTCATTCTCCCGCTTTTTGTTGATTTCCGCAAAATTGATTGGTTTTGGGATTAGAGCCCACCCCCTGCCGATGTTAAGAGTCTCCCTCAGAGGGGTGAAAGGGCAGGAAACAGAGTAACCCTTTGTTGGATGATTAAACCCCAACACTATATCACAGATACCAGCAGGAGTCCACTTGACTTCATTTCCCTTTACTTAAGAAACACAAAAAGTGTTAAAATAACACCACTCTATACTTTTAAATAAGGGCCCCTCCTACGCGTTTTCTGTACCATAACAAATCTCAGCAGAACATTGGGTCCAGGCCATCCCACAGTTTAACCAAGGCTAAAGCTAAAAAGAGCTAGAGCTAAAAAGTAGTGCACTACCAGAGCAAAACAATAGTGCACTAAAAAGTAATGCAGCACTATATGGTGCAGCACAATATAGTCCTTAGAGTTTAAGACACCTTTAAGGGTCCTTTGAACAGGGTTTGAGCAGCACGTTACCATCTCTCTCCTCTACTCTAAAGCCCATGGCCCTCAAGGCGGAGTCATCGGCCACCCCGCGACATTCTAGAGCTGCCACCAGCTCCTGATTCTCCAGGTTGTGTTCTAGAATATTCCGAGTGGCAAAGATGGCCCACTGGCTGATGACTGGTGGAGAATCAACAGTTAAGGATTACATATACATTCATGGCATAAAGAGAGTGAGAGTTAATCTTATTTTTTTACTATGGGAGAGGAACAAGAGGAATGTACAAACTAGACTCTCAAAAGCTTTTTTCTACACATAACTACCCACAATGGTTGGTCTCCTACACATTCACACATACTCCCTTTCGACCACAAATCACAGTAAAGTAACACTAACCACCACTCTGAATTAGCTACCACCATCCCACTGTACAGGAAACTATCAGTACAGTGAGTGAGTACTGTGTCCATTTTGAATGACAAGGAAGCGACCCAGCCTCCCGCCCCCTCTAGTCCTTCCTCTCCATATATGCCCAGTCAGCATCTGTGACCAGGCCATATAGCTGTGGCTGAGACCTGGGCTCAAATAGTATTCTAAATCACTTAAAATACTTTATCTGTGCTTGATTGAGCTTGGCTGGCTGAATGGACCAATAGAATAATCTCAAACCGGCAAAGCCCGCACAGCTACCCACGGGGCACAGACATAATTTCAACATCTAGCTTTGGTTTACATTAGGTTCAGTTGTCAACTTAAGGGAATTTTACTTGAAATCAACAAAACATTTAATGTCATTGGATTTATATTGACTTTTCAAATCTAATCAGTTTTTCACACCGATTTAATTTTTATCTTTTTAAATTGACTTGGAAACAACGTTGCTTCAAACAGTTTTTGCCCAGTGGGTCTGGCTATGGCCCACCTGAGAAGAGCAGAGGGAGCTCAACAGTAACCGTCGATGACAACTTCCTTCCTGAGGGGGTCAGGGGGAGAGTGGGGCTCAGATGAATAGCTCATCGCCTGGTGAAAAGACAAGCTGACACTGTGCCCTGACCGGCAGCTAGTCCCTGGGGGGTGGACGGAGGCAGACACAAACTAAGCTGCCGTTCTGTCAGTACCAACATCCACTAACAGTATAAACATGATGGATACACGACGTATACTGTATAATTATTCACCAGTGACTTGTATGTAGACATACACTCCCCTACATTTATTTGGACAGTGAAGCTAAAATGTTTAATTTGGCCCTGTACTGCAGCATTTTGGATTTGAGATCAAATATTTTATGAGGCAAAAGTACAGAATGTAACCTTTTATTTGAGGGTATTTTCATACATATCTGTTTTACGTTTAGAAATGAATGCACTTTATGCATCTTGTCCCCCCATTTGACCGTGTCATAAGTATTTGGACAAATTCACTTAGTGCATAAAATGTAGTAATTGGTCCCATATTCCGAGCACACAATGACTACATCAAGCTTGTGACTCTTCAAACTTGTTGGATGCATTTGCAGTTTGTTTTGGTTGTGTTTTGGATTATGTTGTGCCCAAAATAAATGAATGATAAATAATGTATTCTGTCATTTTGGAGCCACTTTTATTGTGAATAAAAATATAATATGTTTCTGAACACTTCTACATTAATGTGAATGCTACAATGATTACGGATTATCATTAATTAATCGTGAATAATGTGTGAGAAACTTACAGATGTACAACGATCATGCCCCCAAAACACACTAACCTCCCACAATTACTAACAACAGGGGAAGTTAACATTTTTGGGGGGGTATGAATCTTTGTTCCTCTGTAACTTTCTCTTACTCATCATTATTCACAATTTATTCAGAACTATCCATGATCAAGGCAGCATCCACATTAATGTAGAATGACATTCATGTGGACTGAAGCTCAGTTCTGGGATTTTCTTCTACTCCAAAATGAAAAGAAAATTCAATGCTGACACCATCTAAAATAGAATTTCCATCTCCAGAAATGAGCCTAATAACAGATTGGTAAAAAAATATGTTTAACCTGTCTATATAAAGGTCCCACAGTTGAAAGTGCATGTCAGAATATACCATCCCATCCCTGGCAACATCCCTACAATGAAGTATGGTGGTGGCAGCATCATGCTGTGGGGATGTTTTTCAGCGGCAGGGACTGGGAGACTAGTCAGGATCGAGGCAAAGATGAACAGAACAAAGTACAGAGAGATACTTGATAAAAACCTTCACCAGACCTCTCAGAACCTCAGACTGGGGCAAAGGTTCGCTTTCCAACAGGAGAACAACCCTAAGCACACAGCCAAGACAACACAAGATGTCTCTGAATGTCCCGAAGCGTGGGCCAGCCAGATCCCGGACTTAAACCTGATAGAACAGAGACCTGAAAATAGCTGTGCAGCAATGCTCCCCATCCAACCTGAGAGCTTGAGAGGATCTGCAGATAAAAATGGGAGAAACTCCCCAAATACAGGTGTGCCAAGCTTGTAGTATCATACCCAAGAAGACTTGAGGCTGTAATCGCTGCCAAAGGTGCTTCAACAAAGTACTGAGTAAAGGGTCTGAATACTTATGTAAATGTATAAAAAAATATATATTTAATCAATTTTAGAATAAGGCTATAACCTAACAAAATGTGGAAAAAGTCAAGGGGTCTGAATACTTTCTGAAGGCACTGTATATCATCAGATGTGCTATTAGCAATAAGCATTATCACCTGTAGCCCAACTGATGCAGCATCGTGGCTATAAATACATAGGCTGAAGCATGGTTTGTCCATTTGCATTTCCCCCACTGGTCACACCATCCTGATTATTAAATTATTATTAATAATTATTCATTATTTTTCACTGAAAAATAAATGTTGTTTCTATTACAACGCATGTCATTGCACTTATAAATCGCCATTGCCCCTTTAAGAGCTCTGTTGTGCAGTTATACCTAAACCATGCCCAAAACCCCAGGTGTAATATTTTAGGAGTAGAGAAATAAACGTGGTAGCAATGAAAAGCCGGGATCCCCCTCTTTCTTAATTAACAAAGGCCATTGCATTAAAGAATTGTTGTGCATTGACTGCTTATCAGAATACATGTTTCCCTCCCTATGGCTCTCACAACTTGAATGCGCCTCGAGATGAATATTTATCTGGCATAGAACACATAACAAGCTGATTAGGTAAATAGGCAAACTATTCTACTATGGGGTGGTCTGATTTTGTTTTACAACATTACATGGCAAAAATAGTAGCACTTGAAAGTTACATCCTGAGTGATAAAGTACAGGATTTGAATTCCTTTGCCAGCAGCTATAAGTAGGATCTACACTGATCTCAAAAACAACCTCCCCAGAATCAATATGACAGAAATCCCATCACAGCAATGGAGAACTTTAACTCCTGTGCATCCAACAAGTTTGTAGAGCCATTAGTCATTGCATGCTAGGAATATGGGACCAAATACTAAACTTGACTAGATGCATTAAGTGCAATACCCTCAAATAAAAGATAACATTCTATACTGTCGCCTAATTACATTTTTTATGTCAAATCCTAAATGTTGGATAATAAAGACAAATGTACACATTTTAGCGTCACTGTGTGTCCAAATAAATACGTAGGGAGTGTATACAGTAACATATCTATCATTCACCAACATTGACTTATGGTAGATAAACGTACACATCAGCCACCAGAATTACTTACAGGAAAACAAAAAGGAAGATACATAAAAGTAGAAAGATCATTAGGTTAACATCCATCCACAGTGGCTTATAACATGATAGTTACATGACTAGTATAATTTATTCACCAAAGGGACATTAGATTCTAGACGAATCAAAAAGGATACAGGGATTGTTACTGTCAATACTGCAGTTGTCCATAATGAGAGGAAGACCATCCAGTTTCCTAACCTGGAAAAATACAAAAAATATAATCAAAGCAAACATATTTACAATGCAAAAAACTAGTTTCTCATCCAAACACAGTAAAAAAACACTAGTCTCCCTAATTATTCTGTTTGGCTTGAGTCTATGGATAGGGCCAATTTAAAACAATGCTGAGATGGTGATTTTCCTCATGCAAGAAGAAGCTGTTTAAGTGTTGTTTCTCCTTGGTTTATATAGGACAATCTCAATAACTAACCAACATCTATGTCCCGATCAGCCAACATTGAGGTCCCTATCCTTAGGAAATCCCTACTACCATGGAAAATAGCCATGTGTGGCTGTGGGTTGGTCTAAAGCTGTCACAACGTGTTGCACTGGTCTCTGTCACCCATCTAATTATATAGGTTAATTTACATACATGTGGTTACTCTGCAAATTGATTGGTAGAGTCATGAATGGCCATAGCAAGAGAGAAAATGCTGAGTTAGCTACTGTAAGTGTGCACTTTTCGTTAACTAAAAATATAAAATTATGAACTTAAGCCTATATGTAAAAAATACTTTAATCAAATATTATCCAATTAAATTATTATTAACCAGCCTGGAGCCGGCGAAGGTTAACTACTATGATTCTCAAGGGCCTTGTAAAGTGGGAGCAAGGTTTTTAAGCCAATGCAAGTGGACACATGCCAGTTTCCCCCCATTCCTCTTATTTTCTATTAAATGTGTTTATATCACAGTCAGTGATAGCTGCCGATAGCTGGGGTGGAACAGATAATGAGTAAGGAATGTTTCTCTTTCCTCCATTAATGTAATAATAATACCACCATGAGGAAGCCAATATGGCTCAGTGCCACGATGGACTCAAAAGCACGTATTCTCTCTCTGGTGTGACCCAGGAAGCACAGATACAGCATGAGGAGATTACTGTATGTGCTATTTAACTCAAAATGTGTCTCAAATGACATCATATTCCCTTTAGTGAACTACTTTCGACCAGAGATGATTAGAATAGGAAGTGTCATTTTACATTTTCACAATCTCCTTGCCTGACCTTTTACACATGCTTTTTGACCCTTGATCTGTCCTTTCCAAGGATTAAACAGCTCTTTTAGACACTGAGAAAGCACCCTAAGGACTTATTTAAGGGTTCAAAAGGAGTTTGCAAATCCTACTCTGAAAGGATGCGCTCACAGACAAAACCTGTGGAGGGTGAGTAAACTTCAAAGCCTGGGATGAAATGTGGTTTATCAATGGTGTTGCATCACCAGAAAGTCAGTTATTTAATCTTCGACCCCCACACCCATGTTTTGTCTACTATCTGCACTATATCTGTGCCAGCTGTATGCCTGTGTGTCGCTACTGTTTGTCTGATGTCTGCTGCTGGTGGCAAAACATATTTCCCTCATTGGGGATCAACACAGTATATGAATTTGTTTGTTTTTTCATTCTTTCATACATCCATCCATACCTTGTTCTGGTTGGCAGTGTTTCCGTGACAGAGGTTTCCTATGAGACGGATGAGATGTGCCTTGAAGCTGACAGAGGGAGAGGAGGAGCAGTCTCCTCCCTGAGCCAAGGAGAAGTTCTGAGCTGCAGTGAATACGTTCTTACTGGTCTTCCCCAGAGCATGGACCTGCTGCAGGAGATCTGTAAGAGGAGAAAGAGAGATGAATAGGAGAACACCACACATTTTACACAAAAGGGGATACAGTACCAGAATATCAATTAATCAGTCACATTTACTTATAAAGCCCTTTTTACATCAGAAGTCGGACAAAGCGTCCAGGGCCCAGGAAATGACAAAATAACAATCAGTGAACAGAAAAAGGCAACAGAGAACATAAAGGCAAAATGATCAATTGGACAGAGAAATCTGTTCTACAGAAGAGGTGAGAGGTATTCCCCTGCCTCAGGTGTAGTATCAGAGTCCTGCTGATGATAGATGCAATTATTAAGATGTGACTGCTGTTTCAATGTAACAGCGTCTCTCTCAACAGAAGGGCATGAACCTGCTGGTACTTTAACTGACATAGTTCCGTTCCAACACAGTAGAACTATGTCACTGGATTTGTAGTGATAGTGTAAACTCTAAACTGTGGTCCACCTTCTTTGTCATGGACATTTGAGACAGTGTGACATGCTGGTGGTTTTTACAACAAAAAAAAACTGCCATTTATCAGGGCTCTAATGTCAAAAGACTAAGCGTCATAGGTAAAATGTTTTGTAAACTTCCAGTTCAATAGACCTTGGTGTACTTATTTATTTACCAACGGTAGACTTGAGGAGGTCAGGATGGTTCTGCAGGAACATGAACTGTTTGTGATCAGAGGTCATCTCACAGAGAACATCTAACAGGCTGATCACAGTCAGGGCCTCCTTCAAAATACAACACAAAATCAATCAACCAATAAAAAAAGGCAATCTAAAATGTCACAGAAACAGCAATAGCAGAAACAGTCAGATACCCAGGCTATGGAACAGGTAATTTATACAACCAATCGGATCGTTGATACCTCATTGTCTGATTCGGAGGCGAGTGTGAGCACGGCCCCACATCGCTCCTGGAAGCAGGATGCCAGGAAGGTAGCTACGGTGGGGGGGATCCCACAATCCTCAGAGTCCTCCTCTCCCAACTGAGCAGAGATCAGCTCCAGCAACGTAACCCTGCAGCTCCATCAATATTTATGTAATTAACTGGATTTATGTACAGTCGTGGCCAAAACTTTTGAGAATTACACAAAGATTAATTTTCACAAAGTCTGCAGGTTCGGTGTCTTTAGATATTTTTGTCAGATGTTACTATGGAATACTGAAGTATAAATACAAGTATTTCATAAGTGTCAAAGGCTTTTATTGATAATTACATGAAGTTGATGCAACGAGTCAATATTTGCAGTGTTGACCCTTCTTTTTCAGGACCTCTGCAATCCGCCCTGGCATGCTGTCAATTAACTTCTGGGCCACATCCTAACTGATGGCAGCCCATTCTTGCATAATCAATGCTTGGAGTTTGTCAGAATTTGTGGGTTTTTGTTTGTCTACCCACCTCTTGAGGGTTGACCACAAGAAACTCCCCAGACCTTAATCCCATGATTAAGGTCTGGGGAGTTTCCTGGCCATGGACCCAAAATATCGATGTTTTGTTCCCAAAGCAACTTATTTATCACTTTTGCCTTATGACAAGGTGCTCCATCATGCTGGAAAAGGCATTGTTCGTCACCAAACTGTTCCTGGATGGTTGGGAGAAGTTGATCTCAGGGGATGTGTTGGTACCATTCTTTATTCATGGCTGTGTTCTTAGGCAAAATTGTGAGTGAGCCCACTCCCTTGGCTGAGAAGCAACCCCACACATGAATGGTCTCAGGATGCTTTACTGTTGGCATGACACAGGACTGATGGTAGCGCTCACCTTTTGCAGAATATCAGTCTGTCCCTGATGTTTTTCCTGGAGAGAAGTGGCTTCTTTGCTGCCCTTCTTGACACCAGGCCATCCACCAAAAGTCTTCGCCTCACTGTGCGTGCAGATGCACTCACACCTGCCTGCTGCCATTCCTGAGCAAGCTCTGTACTGGTGGTGCCCCGATCCTGCAGCTGAATCAATTTTAAGAGAAGGTCCTGGCGCTTGCTGGACTTTCTTGGGTGCCCTGAAGCCTTCTTCACAATAACTGAACGGCTCTCCTTGAAGTTCTTGATGATCCAATAAATGGTTGATTTAGGTGCAATCTTACTGGCAGCAATATCCTTGCTTGTGAAGCCCTTTTTGTGCAAAGCAATGATGACGGCATGTGTTTCCTTGCAGGTAACCATGGTTCAGAGGAAGAACAATGATTCCAAGCACCACCCTCCTTTTGAAGCTTCCAGTCTGTTATTCGAACTCAATCAGCATGACAGGGTGATCTCCCGCCTTGTCCTCGTCAACACTCACACCTATGTTAACGAGAGAATCACTGACATGATGTCAGCTGGTCCTTTTGTGGCAGGGCTGAAATGCAGTAGAAATGTTTTTTTGGGGATTCAGTTCATTTGCATGGCAAAGAGGGACTTTGCAATTAATTGCAATTCATCTGATCACTCTTCATAACATTCTGGAGTATATGCAAATTGCCATCATACAAACTGAGGCTGCAGACTTTGTGAACATTTATATTTGTGTCATTCTCAAAACTTTTGGCCACGACTGTACAGTAGAGCTTTTCTAGAAGATCAATGTAAGGAGGAAACTCATGTCAATCACACATTTGGGACCATCAAAAGGAGAAAGAATTGCTCACTTTGGGTGTAGATATACTAGTTTCTAAGTATTTGCGAGAGTAGTTAGATTCTTTAATTGGATAAACTAGATGGAGTTACCTCTCCTGATGGCTCATCCCTGCATACATGTTCTTAACGAGCACTGAGGACTTGAGGAAGTGCTGGGTAGCAATCAAAACCCTGTCAAAAATATGTACCATACATGTTTATATACTGTGTGTATATATAACACACACAGCAAACCCCATCTCCCAAACCCAACTACAACCCTCAGAGGGTACCTACGTCCAGTCCAGTTCTGACTGAGTCCTACACAGCTCCATGACCTTCAGGGCCAGGTGGATGTTCCGTGGATGAGCCAGTTGCTCCACCTTGTATTCATCTAGACAGGTGTGGAGCACCATGGAAGAGTAGCCCACTGCCCTTTCATCATCCACACACAGCAGGGCCCTGTGATCAAAGACAACACAGACTTGACTTATCACTCACACCTATAAGATCCCTGCAAACACAGACAACACAGACAGGTGTGGAGCACCATGAAGGAATAGGCCAATGCCCACTCATCATCCACACCCAGAAGGGCCCTGCAAACACAGCCAACATAGAAATCAAAATTGATGATCTTCAGAGATAGATGGGATGGGTTGAGGGTAGTTGAAGGATGGGATTAAAAACAAACTAAAAGATAACTACTGCAAAATACTTTGTGTCTGTAAATTGTATATATTATGTATAAGCCTAAGTATTGTTGTCCATTTGTGTACTCCAATTAGGGGAGGGGTGGTAGGGTTAGGGGAAGATAATGAAGGAATACAATTGTTTGTAAAAATCAAATAAAAACAGTCAACACATCAGTAACTTCGATCCAGTCTGGTACGATTCGCTGACACTATGCTTTCATGCATAAAACCCGTAGATTGCTGCTTGTAGGCCTAAAGGATCAATAAAGATGAAGTCCTAATGTGAATTGTGAAAACCATGTAAGGCTCGAGCTTAATTCTTTCACGTTAATTTCCCATACATGATTTGCATATAAGGTCGAGGACTTGAGAGGTGAAACTGATGAAGGGCCCAAGTACTTACAAGAGAAGATCTGGAAAGATGAGCGTCCAAATGTCATCTTTGCAGAACTGGTTATCAACAGCAAGGTTTCCAATGAACTGTACCCCACATCGAAGTGCTAGATCAACGATAAAGTGCAGAGAACAACAGTCAGACATGTATAAGAAGACCATTAAGAGAGATGTTAAGAAATGTTAAGAATCCTATTAAATTTGAACCATTACTATACAATATGCTACAATTGTTTTACAAGTAAGCACACAACTGAAAATATCAGGAGATTACACATATTCTCTTCAGCCATAGGAGGGACAATAAAACAATCACCTTCAAAGACGTAGTCAGTGTTCTCAGACTTCAGTTTCTGAAGCATGTCTAGGATTCTGATTGACAGGTCAATAGCACCAAGTGACCTGGATAACAAGGTAGGTTTGCTTATGTTTTAACCAAACCACACACACAACCGGACAGAGGGGGCAACACTTCATAACAGGGAAACTGTTAGATAGAACACCCCCAGGATTTTGAAGTGTAAATTCCTGTGAAAACAAAACTACGGACGTGGATGTGCTTGGTAATGTTATTAACTCTTCCTTGACTGTGAGTGTGTGAGATTGGATTAGAGTGTCTGGTAAATGAACTAAATGTAGGCCCAATGTAAAACATTTGTGTGCATGCTTTTGTGTGCGTCAAGGAAACTGGATTCAATACTGACTGCAGCCCACCTCATTAGGGACTGGTTGCGTGCACACTGTACACAGCCATTCCTCTGGGCTCTGAAGCATGCTGCAGTCAACTGCAGGATCAGCTCTTCAACCTCTCCACCTGCAGCCTGGATCTCCTCTGATAGCTTTGACAGGATCTTCATTAGGCTCCTGAAGGCTTCCTCCTCACTGCGGTCTCTGTGAACACGAACACACACACACACACACACACACACACACACACACACACACACACACACACACACGTGTAGCTTTTAAAATTGTCAAGTGAAAACTGAACACAGAAGACTTGAGAATAATGGATCATACAGAAAAAGAGCAAAGTTTCATTTATACAGACAAAATCAGGACATGGGTAACATGATGGCTAGCTGCTACTCCTGAGCTTGCCTCGAACTGTTTAGCTGAGAACGTTTGCTAGCTAGTTAGTTAGCCACATTTAGCTACATAACTCTTCCCTTTGCGCACCTGTAATCCTGAATTCGTAACGCATTTGTCAGTGATTGTAAAACAGGTAAATGTTTTTCACGGAACTTCTCAGCGAGAATTTCATTCAATAATGTTGGAAAATCCACTCTAATCCATGATTCCAAAGCGGGTTCCGCCATGTTTGTTTGTATCGCTCTCCAGTGTGGGTGGGACTTCCGTGTTATATTTTGTTGTTTGATACGATAAAACCAGGAAAGAGGCGGCGCTAGAAGGATATTTCAGCGTCATATCAATACTCATGTAAACCTTCTAATTGCGATGACATCAGCAGTTTAAATGATTGGATTGGTTTTAGTTTTTTTCACATTAGAAATAGACATAGGTAGCTATATGTACATAAAAGCAAAGCACATGCTACAGATTATTGTGATCATGCCATAAATTGACCCTAGCTAGCACATAATGTTCTGAGAAACCATGTTTCTTACAGCTTGGTGAGAGCGTGGTTGTCCGATACTAATAACAATTAGAATATATTTATTTTATATAGCGCTTTTTATACAGAATCTCAACGTCGCTTTTAAAAAAACTAACAAAAACAAAGACACAAAAATTCCCCTTTATAATAAAACATTGCATGCATCTATAATTACATTTGCTTATGGGATTTTTTTTTTTGAGGGGGGGGGCAGAGTCTGGAAAAACATTGGCCTTTTACAAACGCATTTAATGCAATTTTCTATCATTTACATGATAAGACATTTGCATTATATTTTTTAATACCAAACAAATTACCAAAATGAGTGGCTACTCTGACAGTGCCAAACTGAGCAATAAAAACGACCTGGTCTTGAACACAAACAATAGCCCAGTTCAAGACACAGATTGTCCAAAATTTGAAAAAAATATATAGGCTATAGCAGGCTACTAAATAAACTTTCCAGTGGCACTGCCTCACCCAATGTTGAAGACGAAGTTTAGGCTCATCACCGTTGATGGCTATTATTATATGACCATGCTGGTCATTTATGAACATTTGAACATCTTGGCCATGTTCTGTTATAATCTCCACCCGGCACAGCCAGAAGAGGACTGGACACCCCTCATAGCATGGTTCCTCTCTAGGTTTCTTCCTAGGTTTTGGCTTTTCTAGGGAGTTGTTCCTAGCCACCGTGCTTCTACACCTGCATTGCTTGCTGTTTGTGGTTTCAGGCTGGGTTTCTGTACAGCACTTTGATATATCAGCTGATGTAAGAAGGGCTATATAAATACATTTGATTTGATTTGATGTGCTCATGCCAATAAAACAGACAAATTAATCTTATTTTTCAGCAGTAGATGTTTGGAAAGCAAACGTTTTTCACGCGATAGCATTTAGAAATTTGTGAAAGACAAATTGACAGCTGCAACCAACCAAATAAATATAAATCCTAAAATGACAGTTCCCAGTCAAATAAGGATTGCCAGCCATTGTTAGTGTACCCATCAGTTTCACAGTCAAATTACCAGGGTTAGAGGGTCCAATACCCTTCTATGGAGTAGGTCCTATACACTCACCAGCTATTTTATTAGGTTCACGAAAATGGATCGCTCCTACAGACATTGAGTCACGTGGCCTTGGCTTGCTATATAAAGCAGACAGATTGGCATCGATGCATTCAGTTGTTGTTCGATTGGACATTAGTATGGATAAAACGAGTGACCTAAGCAACTTTGAGCATGGTATGATCATCGGTGCCAGGGCTTTTCACACACAACAGGGTTTAGGTTTTACTGAAAATTGTGCGACAAACAAAAAACATCCAGTCAGTGGCAGTCCTGTGGGTGAAAACAGCTCGTTGATGAGAGAGGTTGAAGCAGAATGGCAAGAATCATGCATGCTAACGAAGCGCCACAAACAGACAAATAAAGGTGCAGTACAACAGTGGTGTGAATAATTTTCATTTTACCTTTATTTAACTAGGCAAGTCAGGTAAGAACAAATTCTTATTTACAATGACGACTTACCCCAGCCAAACCCTAACCCTGGACGATGCTGGGCCAATTGTGCTTTACCCTATGGGACTCCCAATCACGGCCGGTTGTGATACAGCCTGGAATCAAACTAGGGTCTGTAGTGACGCCTCTAGTACTGAGATGACTTTTACGCCACTTGGGATACACAACTCCTCAATCCTTGTCACGGATGGGCTATTGCAGCAGACGACCACACCGGGTTCCACTCCTATCAGCTAAAAACAAGAAGAAGCAGCTCCAGTGGGCACGCACTCACCAACAATGGACAATTGAGGAGTGGAAAAACATCACCTGGTCTGACGAATCCCATTTCCTATTGAGTCAGGATTTGGTGTAAGCAGCATGATTCCATGCACCCATCCTGCCTGGTGTCAGGCTGGTGGTGGTGGGGAACTGGTATGGGGAATGTTTTCTTGGCACAGTATGGAGGGTGTACAGTGTGCGGAGGGTGTCATGCAATTGCTGAGCCTCCGGAGAACAAATTAAGCTCCGTACTGCATCGCTGTGCGCCTTCCAAATTTTGTAACAATGCAGAGGGCTCTGTATTGCTCCGCAGTGACATGATTGGTTGACGTTAGGTGGGGACGGTACGTTTTGTATAAACACAAACTCACTTCCTTGACAAATTTCTTCACAACAGCTCTGCTCTGCGAAGCGCAAGAAGTATGAATGCCCTGACTTCTGCAGAGGCCGCATCGCAGTAAATGCTGTAAGACCAATACAGATGCCAGATTGACCGTAAATTGTCTTTTAGTGCTTGTGATAAACCACAGCAATTTTTTACAAGCTTATTGTTCCTCTGTGGCTAAATTATGCTATTTGGTGTAGTATTTTCAATTCTTTTATTTATGTTGGTTCAGGCAGGAGTAATATACTGTTATTTTTGGCTAAATTATTGACATTTAATTTCAGTAAACTTACTAACATTTATCAGAGGGTGCTGCAGCCACCCCAGCACACCTATGTGTATGAATCATATCAGAAGTAAATAGTGGCTGTCTTAACAATGGTACCCTAGTAGGCTCTTTGATATCACATGCACTTACATCAGTCACATTAAGACTACAGAACTGTGTACAAGCCTAAGTTACTGCAGAGTACAACGTAACACAAACTGGCAGGACACTTTCTTCCACGGGTGTCCAACAGAGCTATCCCAAGGCCACGCCTCCAACAAGCCACACCTCCAGATCCTCTAATAGGCTGCCGCTGCTACATTGCCCCCACCTAAGGGGTCTGTCGTCCCTGACAACCACGAAATCCAACACAAAGTCATTAAACCTGGACGGGAGTCTTCAGCAGCGGCATTCTGATTGCTGTAGGGGGTTGCTATCCTGACCTCGAGACGGGTGCTAGCGGCGACAACGCCCTGGTGGCCATGTGGAAGTCCCATTCTGACCTTGCCCCCGAGTGAGGAAAACACTGCCTTGTCTGATGGTCCAGATGTGTGAGGAGGAGTAACCTTCCTGCTCCCTCTTCAGGTTTCAAAACGATAGGTGGTCCAAGACACTGTCAATCAAGTGAACAACGCTTGTCTCATTGGTGCTTAATGATGGCTGACCTTCATGGGCTAATTGATGTGATGTGTAGCAAATACGTAATGTAGAATGATGAAACATGTTTGGTTGTCTTCTAGTGTCTGAGGATTAACAAAAACTGAATTTGACTGGGTTAAACACCATTGTTCAGATTAGATTTCATAAATTGTTGTGTTGCAAGTTGAAAGAGTCGGAATTCATGCAAAACGCTGTATAAAACAGGGATCGTGTTAGGATATAGATATTTATTTTATCAAACAAAACTATGCTATATTTAATCTCCGGACCCTCAGGATGACAAATCAGACCAAGATTACTGAATGTAAGTACATTATTTACCACCAGAGGTGAATATATCAAACCAATTGCATTGATAAAAGTGTTTTGTTGTTATGCATTATACTCAAACAATACCATGGTACTTTTTCACTGTAATAACTACTGTAAATTGGAACCTGCAGTTAGATAACAATCATTTAATTTTTCTGACAATATAAAACATGTCTATGTCCCAGATTGTTGCCTGTTGTTTACAACACCATTCTAGCCACATATCGCATATTAAATGGCAACTGTCATGATTTCAGGACACTGATCCTGTACAGTAGTTAAGAGTACAACATAAGAGATGACACTTTCTCTTAAGGGTCTACAACAGAGCTAACCCAAGGCTACGCTTCCAACAACCCACACCTCCAGATCCTGTAATAGGCTGCCACCACTACAATATGTCTATAGTCACAATGCATCAAGCTGTTCTATATTTGGCACGTGTGCTGCCCAAATTGTGGCCTTCCCGACTGTAAGTGCTTGTGATAAAACAATCCACAGCAATTTTTTTGAAGCTATTGATCCTCTGTGGTTAAATCATGCTCTCTTCTGTAGTATTTTGTATGATTTTATTTATTTGTGTTCAGACAGGAGTACCTTAAATGCCGAGTCTCAAAGTATGGTTCGAAATGTATTGAATGACCTGGAGGAAAATGGGGGAGGGTCATGCTTTTTCAATTTCAGTTAGGGGGTGGGTTTAGTCTTTTTTTAAATCGAGTCCAGGGGAGGGTAATGTAATATGTAATTGATGAAATTTCAATATTTCTCATTGTTTTAAAATGAGTTGCTTATTAAGCTATATATCGATGTGTGCCCGATGCCGCCCCTCAACTCTGATTCTCCGGTGGGTGTGCAATGTCAAGTGCGCCTAAAAGCTATTTAGTGTGGTCCAGGCACGTGCAAAGGTAGGGCTCTACCTGTGCAGAGCACATGCCCATTTGCCCTTCCAGTCTCCAAAGCGCCCTTTTCGTTGGTAGTATAATTTCCCCACAAATGTTATTTGTATATATTTTTTGCCGTTGTTGTTCTGAACCCACTGCCCGCAAGTCATCGTTAAATTCTCATTAGTGCGTCAGACCTAAAAAGCTGTGCATCTTGATTGTTGACCAATGACCATGATCAGCATTCGAGCTCAAATCCAGCATATGCAGATTAGTGACCAAAAATAACTTTTCCCTGGCAAAAACAGAGTAGGCCTATGTTTATCATACATAGAAAATACAGTTAGCAAATCTACTACTGACTAATCTTTGCCAATAGGCTCCTGGCGATTTAATTGATAATTTTCAAATAGGCCTAGTTTGGGTGCCTACTGACTATATGTCTATATATAACATTGCACTGCCTACAGCGCATTTGGAAAGTATTGAGACCCCGTGACTGTTTCCACATTTTGTTACATTACAGCCTCATTCTAAAACTGATTAAATTGTTTTCCCCCCTCATCCATCTACACATAATGACAAAGCGAAAACAGGTTTTTACAAATGGTAAAAAATCTCTCTGTACTTTGCTCTGTTCATCTTTCCCTCGATCCTGACTAATCTCCCAGTCCCAGTCCCTGCCTCTCAAAAAACATCCCAAAGGCATGATGCTACCACACCCATGTTTCACCGTAGGGATGGTGCAAGACGTGACACTTGGCATTCAGGCCAAAGAGTTCAATCTTGTTATTCATGGTCTGAGAATCCTTTAGGTGCCTTTTGGCAAACTCCAAATGGGCTGTCATGTGCCTTTTACTGAGGAGTGGCTTCCGTCTGGCCACTCTACCATAAAGGCCTGATTGGTGGAGTGCTGCAGAGATGGTTGTCATTATGAAAGGTTCTCCCATCTCCACAGAGGAACTCTGTCAGAGTGACCATCGGGTTCTTGGTCACCCCCTTGACCAAGGCCCTTCTCCCCCGATTGCTCAGTTTGGTCATGAGAAACATGATTATCTGGTCTGATGAAACCAATATTGAACTCTGTGCCAAGCGTCACATCTGGGGGAAACCTTGCACCATCCCTACGGTGAAGCATGATTGTGGTAACATCAAGCTGTGGGGATGTTTTTCAGTGGCAGGGACTGGGAGACCAGTCAAGATAGAGGGAAAGATGAATGGATCACAGTACAGAGAGATCCTTGATGGAAAAGTGATCTAGAGCACTCAGGACCTCAGACTGGGGCGAAGGTTTACCTAACAGGACAACGATCCTAAGCACACAGCCAGTACAATGCAGGAGTGTCTTCGGGACAAGTCTCAGAATGACTTTGAGTGGCCCAGCCAGAGCCCGGACTTGAACCCAATCGAACATCTCTGGAGAGACCTGAAAATAGCTGTGCAGCGACACTCCCCATCCAACCTGACAGAGCTTGAGAGGATCTGCAGAGAAGAATGGGAGAAACTCCATAAATACAGATGTGTCAAGCTTGTAGCGTCATACACAGAAAAATTGAGGATGTAATCGCTGCCAAAGGTGCTTCAACAGAATACTGAGTAAAGGGTCTGAATACGCACAGTACTAGTCAAAAGTTTGGACACACCAACTCATTCAAGGGTTTTTCTTTATTTTTACTATATTTGTACATTGTAGAATAATGGTGAAGACATGAAATAATACATATGAAATCATGTAGCAACCAAAAAAGTGCACCCTTTGTCTTGAAGATAACCTTGCACACTCTTGGCATTCTCTCAACCAGCTTCATGAGGTAGTCATCTGGAATGCATTTCAATTAACAGGTGTGCCTTGAAAAAGGTAATTTGTGGAATTTCTATCCGTCTTAATGCGTTTGAGCCAATCAGTTGTGTTGTGACAAGGTAGGGTTGGTATACAGAAGATAGTCCATATTGTGGCAAGAACAGCTCAGATAAGCAAAGACAAACGACAGTCCATCATTACTTTAAGACATGAAGGTCAGACAATGCAGACAATTTCAATCACTTTGAAAGTTTCTTCAAGTGCAGTCGCAAAAAACATCAAGCACTATGATGAAACTGGCTCTCATGAGGGCTGCCACAGGAAAGGAAGACCCAGAGTTACCTCTGCTGCAGAGCATAAGTTCATTAGAGTTACCAGCCTCAGAAATTGCAGCCCAAATAAATGCTTCACAGTATTCAAGTAACAGACACATCTCAACATCAACTGTTCAGAGGACACTGCATGAATCCGGCCTTCATGGTCGAATTGCTGCAAAGAAACCACTACTAAAGGAAACCAGCATGGCTACCACAGCATTCTGCAGAGATACGCCATCACATCTGGTTTGCGCTTAGTGAGACTATCATTTGTTTTTCAACAGGACAATGACCCAACACACTTCCAGGCTGTGTTAGGGCTATTTGACCAAGAAGGAGAGTGATAGAGTGCTGCATCAGATGACTTGGCCTCCACAATCACCCGATTGTGGAGGCATAACTCTGGGTCTTCCTTTCCCACTAAGCGTAACTCTGGGTCTTCCTTTCCTGTTGCGGTCCTCATGAGAGCCAGTTTCATCATAGCGCTTGAGAGAATACCAAGAGTGTGCATAGATGTCATCAAGGCAAAGGGTGGCTACTATATTTTGATTTGTTTAACACTTTTTTGATTACTACATGATTCCATATGTGTTATTTCATAGTTTTGATGTCTTCAATATTATTCTACAATGTAGAAAATAGTAAAAATAAAGAAAATGAGTAGGTGTGTCCAAACTTTTGACTGGTACTGTACATTTGCACATAAATGTGACTTTTTCTAATCATAGTTGCACACCTCATGTAGCCTAGCCTCATGTAGCCTAGACTCATGTAGCCTAGCCTATGTTTTAATAATGTTTGTATCACAACTAAAGTGGCCAAATGACTTCTTACAATTAAGCACATTAAATCGCTTTACAGGGGGAAGATAATTTTCACCATAAAAATGAACTTTTATAATAAAAGCATTAGATGCATAATTGCATTTGCGGTCACTTTTGATAATGGTGTTCTCCGCTAATGGAACATTCAAGCTTATAGTCTACTACCATGTGTGCATTGCTGCGCTTATAATGTGGAGAAATAACCTAATAGTTTATCAACATTTTAAGCTAAACGTCCTGATCTGTTGCGTCAGCCACATTGCACAAAAAAGGTTTTATTTATTAATTTGTGATCTATCACATCCCACAACTGTCCCAGACTATGTTTGGAATATTTATTTCTTGCACGGAATAGAATAGGTTGACCTTTGTACTATGGGTTATAGTAGATTCACTGTTCGTTAGTGCTCTTGCTGTTCGTTAGGCCTACTCATATTGTTGGCTGATGAAAAGTAAATGTGGATAGTTCTTCCAATATCTTCAATATACACCTCGGAATTAGATAAGGACACGCGCAGTTGGGTCCCCGATGTGTCTGTCTTCACTTGTATCCTGTGAGAAAGACCCGATAATGTGCTGGAGCAAGCAGCACTTAGGGAGAAGCGCACAACGTCCACTGGCCTCAAAAGGCATGGATTTTTTAGTGTGTACAGCCTGTGCAAAAAAACAAATCAGAGCTCGTGCCTTTCAAGCAACTTTTTTCAAATCATTATTAGTCGCATCATGCAGCCTTACAATGTATTAAAAATCAAAACATATAGCCCAACGTTTGTAGAATAACTAAAGTTACATTAATAACTCTAAATGAACCATATAGGAGTATCTATTTCTTTGTTAACCACTCAACACGGAATAGCCGCATGTGCATACACCTTCAAATCATTTGGAGAAAATACCCTCTCCATTTTATTCAGCTTTGTTCAATTGTATTCTTCATACTATAAAATAATGCCACAGAATTCTAAGCAAATCTTGTCTGCTAAATGAACTAGTGTCGCCCACAGCCATTTGGCATAGCCATATCAGGACCTAACATAAGGACAACTTAGAGTATGCTATTCTGTTCTTCTGAAAAACACTACATTTTCTTCATATCATGCTTCTTTAGACCTTTCTAAAATAAATTGATTTATTGTGAAGGTGTAGGCTATATAACATGGATTTAATATACTTTTTAAAATGTAGATGTTCCAAAGGTTTGCATCAGTGGCTTGAAGGCTATGTGTGGAAGCCAGGAGATGCTAAATGTATTTATGTTAATTAACGGTCAATTACCGTGAGACCGACAGTTAATTTCTGACAAAATTTAATGACCGGGGTATTTTGTGACCCCCTCCTCTATAAAATCTCTAAATCTATTTCAGAAATTCTATAAATCTGTTTCAGAATTAAGACAGAATAAAGTGTCTCACGAGATTAACCCCCCCCCCCAAGGTTTTCTGAGCTTGCAAGGAGTGTTTGGCCGTGCCAATTTTGACTTGTTACCTTTGAGAATCCATAGATTCTTCCAACCCCAAAATTGGTTCCACACCCGTCGCCATGTAACATTATCTGGGTATTGTTACTGATCCTATGGTCAGAGACATGGGAAGTAGTTGTATCACTTTCGATTCTGCCTGTTACCCTGCTTAATGTAATATTTTTCCTGTCATAAATTTTGCCTATTTCAAGCTCCTTTGCCCCGCTACACTCACTCTTCCAATAACCATTGGCCCCACACCTAAAACAGAGCTCTGACACTCTGCACCTTGGGATAGATTCACTGCCCTTTCCTCCCTGTTTCTTTGTCTTACCTTGGCCGTTAAAACCACTGTTGGTGACTTTCACTGTGGCTTTATTAACCACACGCACGGCTGCGAAGTGAGTGGAATTAGATTCCACTCTCAAAGTCTCCTTTTACTATCTCATCCAAGTGAGAATGTTGGTCCACTAACCCTTGATAACAGGTTTCAAACCTGCCAACCAAGCACACTTACAAATTCTATTAATGTACTCACATACCCAGTTCTCTCGATGCTGAGTACATCTACAAATGTTGTTAATGTCAGGGCGGACCAACATTTTTCCAATAGCTGTCACAAATAGTTAAATTTGAACCTGCTAAGTTGCTGGATCGCATGCCTCACAGGTGGACGACCAGGCGGGAGTACAATAGTTTCCAACTAATTGTGCCAACATCGTTCTTGGCAATGGGGATGGGACAACAGGATCATAACCACCAGCGTGGAATTAAAAAATGTGTCCCTGTCTCCTCAGGAAACGGATCAATTCCTGACCCTCTTTAACCGGGTCAGGCACCCCTTTATTATGCTACTTATTTGACCAATACTCAGCGGCTGGTGTTGGTGTTGAATTTGGATTCGTGTGTAGTTTGGCCATCTGGCAGTATGGGGTTCCCTCCTTCTGGGCGTCTCTGCCTGGTATACTAAGTCATCGCAACTGCATGAGTACGAACCGGGCACACCTTTCTATAGTTTCCAGGATCTATGATCCAGTCTGGGACTACTATGTCTGGATTGGTGAAACGTTCCTCTTCTGCCTCTCTCAACCCGTAATGCTCTTTTTCCTCTATAAGAGTGGGATATAGTGGAGACATGACCAATTTAGCCTGGGATACTTGATATCCCGGGGAGAACGGTGGGGAAGGTTCTCATCAAGGATTTGCCTGTAGTTGGACTGCGACACCACTTTGTCTCGATATTGACTTTTTGCCTGTTTGATTGCCTTGTGGAGGGAATGACTACTCTGTTTGTATTCTGCCATATTCTGGCTGTCGCTTCATACTCGTCGCCAAACCCACCGGCTCCAGGTCATCTACAAGTATCTGCTAGGTAAAGCCCCACCTTATCTCAGCTCACTGGTCACCATAGCAGCACCCACACGTAGCACGCACTCCAGCAGGTATATCTCACTGGTCACCCCCAAAGCCAATTCCTCCTTTGGCCGCTTTTCCTTCCAGTTCTCTGCTGCCAATGACTGGAACGAACTGCAAAAATCACTGAAGCTGGAGACCCATATCTCCCTCACTAGCTTTAAGCACCAGCTGTCAGAGCAGCTCACAGATCACTGCACCTGTACATAGCACATCTGTAAACAGCCCATCCAACTACCTAATCCCCATACTGTATTTATTTATTTATCTTGCTCCTTTGCACCCCAGTATCTCTACTTGCACATTAATCTTCTGCACATCTACCATTCCAGTGTCTAATTGCTATATTGTAATTACTTCGCCACCATGGCCTATTTATTGCCTTACCTCCCTTATCTTATCTCATTTGCACTCACTATATATAGATTTCAATTTTTTCTACTGTATTATTGACTGTATGTTTGTTTATTCCATGTGTTACTCTGTGTTGTTGTATGTGTTGAACTGCTGTGCTTTACTTACTGCCAGGTCGCAGTTGTAAATGAGAACTTGTTCTCAACTAGCCTACCTGGTTAAATAAAGGTGAAATAAAAAAAATAAAACATTTCTCTGTCACCTTGCTATGGTTAAATGTGATGGTTTGTGCTTTCAGTTTTGTACGAATGCTGCTGCCTATCCATGGTTTCTGGTTAGGGTAGATTTATAGTCACAGTGGGTACAAGACAAAAGGTTTAAGTGCCTTTGAACAGGGTATGGGAGAAGATGCCAGGCGCGGCAGTGCTGCTGGATTTTTCACACTCAAAAGTTTACCGTATGTATCTTATAATTGTCTACCACCTAAAAGACATTCAGTCAACTTGACACAACTGTCGGAAGCATTTGAGTCAACATGGGCCAGCATCCCTGTGGAACGCTTTCGACACCTTGTAGAGTCCATGCCCTAATTATTTGAGGCTGTTCTGAGGGCAAAGGGGGTGTAACTCAACATTAGGAAGGTGTTCTTAATGTTTTGTCCTCTCAGTGTAAGTCCCTAGTTACCACAGACACAAATCGTAATTATGGCTAAACCCTAAACCTGACTTTAAACCTAACCTTAACCACACTGCTAACCTTATGCCTAATCCAAACCTTAAATTAAATCAACGCTAATTTTGTTTTCATTCATTGATAGCTTAAGCATTTTGGCCACATTGAAAAAAACATCTTTATATCGGAGTTGTGCCTACAGGAGTATTTTCTCTCTCATTGTCTAGAATTGTCCCACCTGATCTCGCCTTTTCCTGCCTGCCTTCCATCTTTCAGGACATGTATTACTTCCAAGTAACCAAATGTGCTATCTGGAAGGTAACTCCAATTTGCCTGACATAAGAAGTCTGATCCCACTTCTCTCAGACATCTGCCACCCATCCACATCAAACACTGATACTTTCAAAGGGCTAGTAGTACTAGGGGATCAATTTATCTTTATTCCCTAGACAAGTTGTGGGACAAGTGCTTCAGCTGCAACAACAAAGAGAAACCATGTTCTTTGAATTTTCATGTGTGTGGCAGAGTATTTTGGGTATGTTGATTTTCCAGTCTGTGGTTATTCTGTGTTGACTTTGGCCTTGGGTAGAGAAGCACTGGTAAAAGTCAGTTAATTATGGGAGGGACAAGGTATAAGACTAAACCTCCTTAGCCCAAGTCCTGAGCAGCTAATATAGTAAAAAAAAAAAAAAGTGCTGCTAAGTTACACAAAAGTAGATTTTGGTAGACAGAAGGTGCTCTTTGGTAAAAGGGGTAAATTGGTCATCAAAAAGGAAGGAGGACCAAGTCACTCTTCATATAATTAATTAAAAAGCCTTTGTTTGTGTGGCATGTTTACAAATAAAGGCATTTTAATTAATTATATGAAGAGTGCCTTGGTCCTCCTTCCTTTTTGATGAGCTAATAGATGGTGTTCTAACAGTAACCAAACCCTATAGCATGATATTCACTGGTCTTTTAAGAAGCAGAAAGATTGGTAGTGCAAACCGGTGATATTGTAAAAACATTGGAACTGTACATCTATACGTTCTCAATTTTTTTGCTGAATACTGGCTATAGTCGAAGCGTAATCTGCGACTGTTCTGTTTTTGTCTTTTTGGGTTCGGGGGGTTGTATGTGTGGAAAATGTTTTTGTTAGTTGTCCTTTTTGAAAGTAATAAATATGTGTAAAAATAAATATTGGAAGTGTAGGTTTCTAGCACCAGTGAAAAGAGGACATCCAACCTTCTGAGTTAGTCAGTTTGAAAACGTCTAATGCATAGTGTTGGCAAATGTATGAGCTGCCTTGTAGTTTCTGGTCAATTCACCCACTGTCAAAGTACACAGATACAATAAATGTATAGCAATATGTTATAACCCAATGATGAAAAAAAAAACATTTACAGTAAATACAGTTTCTATTCCACAGTAAGATGGAATGGATCAAAGTAGGTAAACCATGTGTTCACGGCGTCAACAACAATATTCATAGCTTCATTTTTTATCATTATGGTGTTCAAAATGAATTTCTCACATTCTGGTATTTACACAAATCTATAGAAGTTATAGTTATAACGTTATACAATTCCACAGGTTAACATTTCATCACAGTGGCACACGTGTATTGATCATTTACTGTTTGTTTCTCATTTATCAAAACTCTGAGATGAAAATGTGGACGAGAACAATATTCCAGTGAGAGATGACGTCTTAACGTAGTTTATTGCCAACTCCAGGATGACATTCAGAGGGCCAGTGATGGGCTTCACCTGCTGAACAACACCTGAAGATCACACAAAGACAGAAACTTTAACCTGGATAGGAGAATAACTCTGGTTACACATTTAGATAACATTATTTTGAGAGCCCCTATACTCATGTACAGTACTGCTCAATACACTATCAATAGAATATACAGTTGACATGTTACTAATGGTCTATTGATAGTTTGTCAGAAGTATAGGGACTCTCAACTTAAACATGCAAAAGGGGCCCATTGGAATACTTCAGTTTGTATTTTGGCTGAATCTCCTCACATCTGGGTTTTGTCTTCTTGTATTATCCCCTAAGATAAAAAAAAAAACACCTCTGGCTTCTGATGCAACCAAGAGGGACACAAAACTAAGTATTAGCCTATCTGAAAACCAGAGGAATTTAGGGAGGCTTGTTTAAATTAATATGTGATTGTAAGGGAGCAGACATTCCCCGTGTTTATGTTCCTGTTCAGTCTATTTCTCTCAGTTGAACCCTGGTGATATTCCAGCTTGCTTGGATATTGCCAAAGAGAAATTAGGGCTGAAACTAGCATAAGAGTATTCTTACTCACTGAAGTTGTTCTTCACATGTTCTTCAACATTCTCTCTCTGTTTTGAATGACTGCGTAGCACTTGACTCTCTCTACTCACCCATAATCATGTCATTTTGAGAGCGCTTTACAACATCGAAAGAGAACTGGTTGTCATCGGCCAGGATGTCAAAGAAGACATCAGCAGATGTTGAGAAGGAAGCTGGGTTGGCAGGTGCGATGGTACTCAGAAAAACAATCGGTGTTGTTCAAAGGTAGAATAAGAGGTATGCAGATTATGCTTTCAAAACCCCTTAAAGAAATTATATGGTTCACCAACTACATTCAGCTAATAACCCAGTTAGCACAATGTTCTGAGAACCAAATGTTTCTTAGAGCTTGGTGAGAGCGTGGTTGTCCTATGGTTATTTTGCATACAACCTTCCCACCTGTTTCTGGAATTGGTGCAGGATGGTTGCTTGGCTTTGGAACATTCACAGCACATTTGAATGTGAATTCTCATTTAGGTTCCACCTCGAAGAATAATACATATTCAGGAATTGGGGGGTGGGAACGTTGTGGTGATTTCCATGTATAGCAGAGAAATAACAAATAGGGCACTAACTGACAGATGTTAGTGTAACTAGCTAGCATGCTAACTTTAGCCAGCTAATGAAAGTTGTGAGCACCATTTCAGTTAATACGGGCATAGTGTAAGTTAAAATAATTATTTCAGAAAAAGAGACAACCAGCCTACCTGTAAAGAGAGGAGTCTCAGATAAACTGTGCCTATACAAAACTGTTGGCATGTTGAGGGTTGAAGTTTGCCTGACACTTGCCGTTTGATAATTCCAGTGAAACCATGTCAGATTCCAAACATCATTAATATTTGGACATGCACACGATCAAATAGCTATATTTTGTTGTCCCTGTTATCAATTCAGCAAGCTAGCTAGCTCCAGTGCCTTCAGAAAGTAGTCATACCCCTGGACTTATTCCACATTTTGTTGTGTTACAGCCTGAATTCAACATTTATTAAAATTGTTTTTTTCCCCCTCACCCATCTTAACACAATACCCCATAACATGTTTTTAGAAATGTTTGCCAATTTATTGAAAATTAAACCCAGAAATCTAATTTAAATAAGTATTCACACCCTTGAGTCAATAAACCTTTGGTAGAGAGCTTGCCACACTTGGATTGTGCAACATTTGTCCATTATTCTTTTCAAAATTCTTCAAGTTCTGTCAAATTGGTTGTTGATCATTGCTAGACAACCATTTTCAGGTCTTGCTATAGATTTTCAAGTAGATTTAAGTCAAAACTATAACACGGCCACTTAGGAATATTCACGTTCTTATTGGTAAGCAACTCCAGAGTAGATTTGGTCTTGTGTTTTAGGTTATTGTCCTGTTGAAAGGTGAATTCATCTCCCAGTGTCTGGTGGAAAGCTGACAACCAGGTTTTTCTCTAGGATTTATTTTACCCTGAATAACTCCGTAGTCCTTAATTAACGGTTACAGGCATTGTCACAACTGTCGTAAGGAGTGGACCAAAACACAGCGGGAAAATGTATACTCACCTTCTTTTTTATTTGAAGAAGGAAAAAAAAATAAACACGTACACAAAACAAACGACTCCAAACAGTCCCGTCAGGTGCAACAAACACTAAACCAGGAAATACTACCCACAAACCCCCATTGAACAAACACCCCTATAAATAGGACCTTCAATCAGAGGCAACGAGAAGCAGCTGCCTCCAATTGAAGGTCAACCCAATAAACACCACATAAAAATAGACCAACTAGAAATAACATAGAAATACACTAACATAGAACATAACCCAAACAACCCCGAACCACACTAAACAAACACCCCCTGCCACGCCCTGACCAAACTACAATAACAAACAGCCCCTTTACTGGTCAGGACGTGACAAGCATACTCATAACATGATGCATCCACCACTATGCTTGAAAATATGAAGAGTGGTACTCCGTAATGTGTTGAATTGGATTTGCCCCAAGCATACTGTAACACTTGTATTCAGGACAAAAAGTGAATTGCTTTGCCACATGTTTTGTTATTACTTTAGTGCTTTGTTGCAAGCAGGATGCATGTTTTGAAATATTATTCTGTACAGGTTTCCTTCTTTTCACTCTGTCAGTTAGGTTAGTATTGTGGAGTAACTACAATGTTGATGATCCATCTTCCGTTTTCTCCTATCACAGCTATTAAACTCTGTTTTAAAGTCACCATTGACCTTATGGTGAAATCCCTGAGCGGCAACGGAGTTAGGAAGGATGCCTGTATCTTTGTAGAGACTGGTTGTAATGATACATCATACAAAGTATAAGTAATAACTTCACTACGCTCAAAGGGATATTCAATGTCAGAATTTTTATTTTTACCCATCGACCATTAATATCCCTTTGCGAGCCATTGGAAAACCTCCCTGGTCTTTGTAGTTGAATCTGTGTATGAAATTCACTGCTCGACTGAAGGAGTACAGAGATGAGGTAATCAAAAATCATGTTAAACACTATTATTGCACAAAGAGTGAGACCATGCAACTTATTTTGTGACTTGTTATACATTTTTTAATTTATCTTTAGGAACAATGGAATGATTGAAAATTACCAAACCCTGCACATACAAAATGAATGTGCCTAAAACAGTGGTCAAAACCATTAATCTTGGTGCGACGGGTGGAGCTGGGTTCTAAAATGCTATCATATCACGAAATTTGACCATTAAAAAATATATATATATAAATAATAAATTTATAAACAGACTAGCTCAAAAATAAGCCAAATTTAACCAGTTATCCAATGGATTATGATAATTTACTGGTAAAAAAAGGCGACGTACAAAGACAGTTTGCACCACCTATTTTTATTTGCTGCATGACAAGGTGGCAAAGTGTAGGGTAATCACTAGTTAACACAGCCGTCGTAAACCCGTCTAATTCTAAAATCAGATTTTAAACCTAACTCTCACCTTAACCACACTGCTGTCCTTAGCCTAACCCTAACCTTCATTTAAGGCCAAAACCTAATTTTATTTTCATGAATATGTATGATAAACAATTTTGACTTGGGTGTTTTATCTGGCAGAAACCCAAGTGAGGGCTTTAGAGAAAAGCTCTTTGGCTCTCAGACAACTCGCAAATAGAAAGAACTTTGCAGCAGGTGGTTCAGATTAGCAAACATTGCCATGCTGGTGGGTGGTAATATTTACATAAAACCCAGCCCTCAATCGAAACATAAGATGAAAATAATTTGCACGTCATGTTAAAGGAAAAGACAAGTAAAGTTCAAATCAAACGAATTCGAATGCACAGGCGTGAATGAGAGAAAACAGATGGGCTGCGAGTTAAACAGCATCTACATCTCAAAACACACAGAGTGACAACATCCACGGCATCAAAATTGGCATGTGAGAGTAGAGCGCGTCAATTCACATACACTGCGTAACGTATGCCAATTGAATTGTCACGAGAATCCATAACAAACAGTTGTATTTGTTATGTTTACTATGTAGTCCTCGTGAATTATTATTGTGTGTTCCTTTTGACTCACCTTATATGTCCTAAGGGAGCCATTGTACCTGCCTGCTCTAAACAGTTGTTAGCTCACGAACATAAGGACAGTTGTAGCTAATACACCTGAGCAGTTTATAAAGAATTTAGCTAGCCTCATTCTTTCTACATAAAAGTATTGTCTTGAAAATGTGAATTCCTCGAGCTTCCCAGCCATAGCCTGCCTAGGCTATTCATGGGTTACACGTTGCGTTACGATATTGTTTTGAACGTTCGTTTTAGGACTGATGCCCAACTGAGCATTCTACTCAATGCATCCTCATTGGGCGCTGATGAAGATTGCCTACTAATTATTTCCCGCCTTTAGACAAACTTGTCATAATTCTGATGTTGCCAGATTGACTTTAGTAGCAGTACAATGTTAGCTAGCTAAGATTAAGGGGAGACCTCCAGATTTTAGCTAGCCAACTTTAGCATTGCTAGCTATTTTTGACGAACTTTGCTAGTTAATGACAACATTTCTGTCTAAAGTATATTTGACAACATGATTGCAAAGTTGTTTACTACTAAATATATGCAGATTTTGCAAATGCATTCCCAAGCACCTAGTGTAATTTAGACTAAATAGTGATTAGCCACAGTTCTACTGTCGGGCAACAATATGGCTGCGGCATCTGTAGAAATGTAGTAAGATGGTGCTGACAGATATGGCAGCTCTGCTTCTAGCTCCTAAGCAACTTTGCAGTATTTAGTTTTTTCGTGTGTTATTTCTTACATTATTAGCCCAGAATTGTTTTGTGTTATTACATACAGCCGGAAATAACTTTTGAATATCAGAGCGGAGTACATCAGGAAGTGTATAGGAGATGTTGTACCCACTGTGACTATTAAAACCTACCCAAACCAGAAACTGTGGATAGATGGCAGCATTCGCGCAAAACTGAAAGCGTGAACCACCGCATTTAACCATGGCAAGGTGACTGAGAATATAGCCAAATACAAACGGTGTAGTTATTCCCTCTAAGGCAGTCAAACAGGCAAAACGTCAGTACGGAGACAAAGTGGAGTCGTAATTCAACGGCTCAGACACGAGACGCATTTGGCCAGGTCTACAGACAATCACGGACTATAAAGGTAAAACGAGCCACGTCGCGGACACCGACGTCTTGCTTCCGGACTAGCGTGTTGACCCTCGCAAGGCTGCTGGCCCAGACAGCACCCCTAGCCATGTCCTCAGAGCATGCGCAGACCAACTAGCTGGAGTGTTTACAGACATATTCAATCTCTCCCTAAATCAAAATCAAATCAAATCAAATTTATTTATATAGCCCTTCGTACATCAGCTGAAATCTCAAAGTGCTGTACAGAAACCCAGCCTAAAACCCCAAACAGCAAGCAATGCATGTGAAAGAAGCACGGTGGCTGGGAAAAACTCCCTAGGAAAAACTCCTGAGAAAGGCCAAAAACCTAGGAAGAAACCTAGAGAGGAACCAGGCTATGAGGGGTGGCCAGTCCTCTTCTGGCTGTGCCGGGTGGATATTATAACAGAACATGGTCAAGATGTTAAAATGTTCGTAAATGACCAGCATGGTCAAATAATAATAATCATAGTAATTGTCGAGGGTGCAACAAGCACGTCCGGTGAACAGGTCAGGGTTCCGTAGCCGCAGGCAGAACAGTTGAAACTGGAGCAGCAGCATGGCCAGGTGGACTGGGGACAGCAAGGAGTCATCATGCCAGGTAGTCCTGAGGCATGGTCCTAGGGCTCAGGTCCTCCGAGAGAAAGAAAGAAAGAGAGAAAGAGAGAATTAGAGAGAGCATATTTACATTCACACAGGACACCGGATAAGGTCAAGAGAATACTCCAGATGTAACAGACTGACCCTAGCCCCCCGACACATAAACTACTGCAGCATAAATACTGACAGCATATCCCTGTCTGCTGTCCCCACTTGCATCAAGATGTCCACCATTGTTCCTGCACCCAAAGCAAAGGTAACTGAACTAAATTACTATTGCCCCGTAGCACTCACCTCTGTCATGAAATGCTTTGAGAGACTAGTCAAGGATCATATCACCTCTACCTTACCTGACACCCTAGAGTCACTTCAATTTGCTTACCACCCCAATAGATCCACAGACAATGCAATCGCCGTCACAATGCACACTATCCCATCTGGACAAAATAAATACCTATGTAAGAATGCTGTTCAATGACTCCAGCTCAGCATTCAACACCATAGTACCCTCCAAGCGCATCATTAAACTTGAGGCCCTGGATCTGAACCCCGCCCTGTGCAACTGGGTCCTGGACTTCCTGACGGGTCGCCCCCAGGTGGTGAAGGTAGGAAACACCTCCACTTTGCTGATCCTCAACACTGGGGCCCCACAAGGGTCCAACCCAAATCATCACGTTTACAGATGACACAAAAGTAGTGGGCTTGATTACCAACAACGACGAGACAGCATACAGGGAGGAGGTGAGGGCCCTGGTAGAGTGGTGCCAGGAAAATAGCCTCACTCAACATCAACAAAACAAAGGAGCTGATCGTGGACTTCAGGAAACAGCAGAGGGGGCACACCCCTATCCACATCGACAGGACCACAATGGAGAAGGTGGAAATCTTCAAGTTCCTTGGCGTACACGTCACTGACGATCTGAAATGGTCCACCCACACAGAACAGACAGTGTGGTGAAGGTGCAACAGTGCCTCTTCAACCTCAGGAGGCTGGAAAAATGTTTGGCCTGGCCCCTATGACAATAACAAACTTTTACAGAGGCACAATTTAGAGCATCCTGTCGGGCTGTATCACCAGCTGGCACGGAAACTACACTACAACCACAGGGCTATCCTCTCTCTCTCCTCTCTCTCTCTCTTATGCCCAACGCATCACCGGGGGAAAACTACCTGCCCTCCAGGACACCTACAGCACCCGATGTCACAGGAAGGCGAGGTCAGTACAGGTGCATCAAAGCTGGGACCAAGAGATACGAAAAACAGCTTCTATCTCAAGGCCATCAGACTGTTAAATAGCCATCACTAGCCAGCTTTCACCAGGTTAAGCTGGCCTAGCCCTCACCCTCCGATCCAACAGGTCCCAGACGTGCTCAATGGGATTGAGATCCGGGCTCTTCACTGGCCATGGCAGAACACTGACATTCCTGTCTGCAGGAAATCACGCACAGAACGAGCAGTATGGCTGGTGGCATTGTCATGCTAGAGGGTTATGTCAGAATGAGCCTGCAGGAAGGGTACCACATGAGGGAGGAGGATGTCTTCCCTGTAACGCACAGCATTGAGATTGCCTGCAATGACAACAAGCTCAGTCCGATGATGCTGTGACACACCGCCCAGACCATTACGGACCCTCCACCTCAAAATCGATCCCGTTCCAGAGTACAGGCCTCGGTGTAATGCTCATTCCTTCAACAATAAACGCAAATCCGACCGTCACCCCTGGTGAGACAAAACCGCGACTCGTCAGTGAAGAGCACTTTTTGCCAGTCCTGTCTGGTCCAGCGACGGTGGGTTTGTGCCCATATGCGATGTTGTTGCCAGTGTTGTCTGGTGAGGACCTGCCTTACAACAGGCCTACAAGCCCTCAGTCCAGTCTCTCTCAACCTATTGCGGACAGTCTGAGCACTGATGGAGGGATTGTGCATTTCTGGTGTACCTCGGGCAGTTGTTGTTGCTATCCTGTACCTGTCCCGCAGGTCTGATGTTCGGATCTACTGATCCTGTGCAGGTGTTGTTACACATGGTCTGCCACTGCGAGGACGATCAGCTGTCCATCCTGTCTCCCTGTAGCGCTGTCTTAGGCATCTCACAGTACGGACATTGCAATTTATTGCCCTGGCCACATCTGCAGTCCTCATGACTCCTTGCAGCATGGCTAAGGCACATTCACGCAGATGAGCAGGGACCCTGGGCATCTTTCTTTTGGTGTTTTTCAGTGTCAGTAGAAAGGCCTCTTTAGTGTCCTAAGTTTTCATAACTGTGACCTTAATTGCCTGCCGTCTGTAAGCATTTAGTGTCTTAATGACCATTCCGCAGGTGCATGTTCATTACTTGTTTATGGTTCATTGAACAAGCATGGGAAACAGTGTTTAAACCCTTTACAATGAAGATCTGTGAAGTTATTTGGATTTTTACGAATTATCTTTGAAAGACAAGGTCCTGAAAAAGGGACATTTACTTTGAAATCAACACAGGTAGGCATAACGTTATGGTTTTCAAATATGTATTATTGGCACTGGCAGTATTATTAACAACACTAAAAAGACACTACCTATATGTGTCCCAATCCTAGATGTAAAAATACACAAACCTATTTTCTGAGAATTTATCTGTTCATTTTACCAACAATGTTTTTGGCAGCAGCGAAAAATAATTGACTTGCTTTATAATTTGACGCCGTTTACACTCGCAAGTCTGACCTCTCATTCACTACCATACATCCTAATTCCAGCATGTACTGTACAAGCTCGTTCACCCGTGTTAAAAAGCATATTTGTTTGATTTGGGCTTATGGTGTCATAGAAAGCAAGTATATAGTTCTCACGGAGCAATGCTGGTAAAAAAAAGTTGATTAATGGCATGGGTCGTTTATAGAAAAGGAAATATGATTTTGCCTTTTGCTAAGTAGACTAAAGACGTAGTTTAAAATGTATTAGGTTACAGCCTAATACATTTTAAACTACGTCTTTTTTAAACTATTTCCTTTTTGCTTTGTAGAAAAGGAAATATGATTTTCCCTTTTGCTAAGTAGACTAAAGACGTAGTTTAAAATGTATTAGGCTGTAAACTAATGTTTATCAGTCAAATAGGCTACATATTTGAAAACAATTGCAGCCTACCCGTGTTGATTTCAATCATAGGCATATAGTCTAGATAGGCTAAGGACGGGAAGCTCGAGGGACTCCGATTTCAAGGAAGAATACTATTATGTAGATGAACGAGACTAGATGCAATCTTTATAAACTGCTCAGGTGTATTAGCTACAACTCTCATTCTTCAGCTAAAATAACAACTGTTTAGCACAGGCAGGTACAGTGGCTCCCATAGGACATACACTGAATACACAAAACATTAAGAATACCTGCTCTTTCCATGACATTGAAAACTGACTGAATCTAGGTGAAAGCTATGAACCCTTATTGATGTCACTTGTTAAATCCAATTCAAATCAGATGAAGGGGAGAAGACAGGTTAATTCATGATTTTTAAGCCTGGAGTCAATTGAGACATGGATTGTGTATGTGTGCCATTCAGAAGGGGAATGAGCAAGATAAAAGATTTGTTCCTTTGAACAGGGTATGGTAGGTGCACCGGTTCGTACAAGAACCGCAACCCTACTGGGTTTTTCACGCTCAACAGTTTCCCGTGTGTATGCTAAGAAACAACATTCTGTGGGAATTTCAGTACTTCAGCGTAATGTATCCTACAGCTTTCCTCATGGTTATATTTCAAGTCATGTTCTCAAATTGTTCCGAGAACATTAAGAAAACTATCCATAAAAACCACTAGAAAACTTTAGTAACATTCAGAGAACGTTCTAAGAATGCTATTTAAAAACATATGCATTCCGTTTTCCACACCTGATATTATTGAGTGCTTGTTTCCTTTGAAATAGGGTCTGTTTGAATAGACAAATTAACTGATTTGTATGCTCAACACATGGCACATGAAGGGGTTAAACCAAGGCCTCGTACCTTTTAAAGGGTTAATAAATTGTGTTATGATAAACTGTAAGGTCTCCTCTTTAGGATACCTGTGTGTGTGTGTGTTAACACCTGTTTTGAGTGTTGTGCCCATCAGACACTATCAGAAGGCGGAAACCGCCTACAATCGTACTCCTCCTGTCTGGGCCCCACCTGACTATCTGAAGTTCTGCGAATACGACCGGTTTTCTTTTTGTTTTGATCACGCAGACTGGAATATGTTCCGATTAGCCTCAGAGGACAATATTGACCTTTACGCTGACTCGGTGAGTGCGTTTATAAATAAGTGCATTGGAGACCTCGTACCCACTGTGACCATTAAATCCTACCCTAACAAGAAACCGTGGCTGGATGGCGGCATTCGTATAAAACTGAAAGAGCGATCCACCGCATTTAACCATGGAAAGAGGTCTGGAGAAATGGCTGAATATAAACAGTGTAGTTATACCCTCCGCAAGGCAATCAAACGGTACAGGGACAAGGTGGAGTTGCAATTCAACGGCTCAGACACGAGACGTGTGTGGCAGGGTCTACAGGAAATCACGGACTACAAAAACAGCCACGTCAAGGATACTGACGTCACGCTTCCAGACAAACTAAACACCTTCTTTGCCTGCTTTGAGGATAATACAGTGCCACCATCACGGATCGCCCCCCCCCCCCTCCCCTCGCAACACTCCTGGCCCAGACGGCATCCCTAGCCACGTCCTTAGAGCATGCGCAGACCAGCTGGCTGGTGTGTTTATTTAATCACTCCCAATCCCAGTCTGTTGTCCCCACATGCTTCAAGATGGCTACCATTGTTGCTATACCCAAGAAGGCAAAGATAACTCAACTAAATGACTACCGCCCCATAGCACTCACTTCTGTCATCATGAAGTGCTTTGAGAGACTAGTCAAGGATCATATCACCTCACCGGCCACCCTAAACCCACTTCAGTTTGCATACCGCCCCAAGAGGTCCACAGATGATGCAATCGCCATCACACTGCACAATCCCATCTGGACAAAAATAATACCTATGTAAGAATGCTGTTCATTGACTACAGCTCAGCATTCAACACCATTGTACCCTCTAAGCTCATCATCAAGCTGGAGGCCCTGGGTCTCAACCCCTCCCTTTGCAACTGAGTCCTGGACTTTGACGGGCCGCCCCCAGGTGGCGAAGGTAGGAAACAACACCTCCACTTTGCTGATCCTCAACACTGGGGCCCCACAAGGGTGTGTGCTCAGTCCCCTCCTGTACTCCCTGTTCACCCACCCATGACTGCGTGGCCATGCATGCCTCCAACTCAAATCATCAAGTTTGCAGACACAACAGCAGTGGGCTTGATTACCAACAACGATGAGACAGCCTACAGGGAGGAGGGGAGGGCACTCGGAGTGTGGTGTCACGAAAACAACCTCTCAACGTCAACAAAAGGAGATAATCGTGGACTTCAGGAAACAGGAGAGAGAGCACCCCCCTATCTACATCGAAGGGACAGCAGTGGAGGAGGTGGAAAGTTGAGTTCCTGGGTGTACACATTACAGACAAACTGAAATGGTCCACCCACACAGACAGTGTGTTGAAGGCGCAACAACGCCTCTTCAACCTCAGGAGGCTGAAGAAATTTATCACAACCTGGTACGGCAACTGCACCGCCCTCAACCACAAGGCTCTCCAGATGGTGGTGCGGTCTGCACAAAGCATCACCGGGACAAACTACATATGTTTCCAATGTCAATAAAGCCATTTGAATTGAATTGAGAGAGACATGTTCTATACAAGTGCACAATTACATTATGTAAACTGAAATATATACAAATCAGTGTTGAAGTGCCAATAACACTTTCAAATTCACAAGGATCCCTCATTCAATGCAATGGTGATGAATGGATAAGCACTTCTACAATCCAGAGCATTTCACACAAAACTCTGTCAACGCCTGAATAGATCCATAGATATTTTCAATGGTTTATTAATGAATCAACGCTTAATAAGGCTAGGCGTCCCGCTAGCCGGACAACTTCTGGTGAAACTGGAGGGCGCACAATTCAAATAAGTAATCATAAAAATTATGGATATTAAACATTTAGGTACATACAAGTGTCTTATATCAGTTGAAAGCTTAAATTCTTCGCTGTAGATTAACTGCAGTTAATCTACAGCGAAGGCATGCCATGCGATTGTTTGAGGATGGCGCCCCACATCAAAATATTTTTCCACCGGCACAGGTTTCATAAATTCACAAATAGTGATTAAATATTCACTTACTTTTTGAAAATCTTTCTCTGATTTGTCATCCAAAGGGTCCCAGCTATAACATGTAGTGTTGTTTTGTTATATAAAATCCTTCTTTATATCCCAAAACGTCTGTTTAGTTGGCACCATCGATTTGAGTAATCCACTCGTTCAAAATGCCAAGATAGGAATCCGAAAATCTACCCCTAAACTTTGTTTCAATAAGTCAAAATACATTTCTATTTAATCCTCAGATACCCTAAAATGTAACTAAACTATAATATTTCATATGGAAAGATGTGTTCATAGGAAAACGATATTAGCGGGCGCGACCTCTTCATCGCGCGCATACACGAATTTCCAAGTCTGTGTCCCTGTAGTAAAACTCATTATTCTTACTCGTTTTGGAAGAAACAAGCCTGAAACCTTGAAAATTGAGTGCTGACACCCAGTGGAAGCCATCGGAATTGCATACTGGGAGCTAGATTTAATTATTTCACTATACTTTCCAATGTAAGAGCATGGGCTCTCAAAAAAAAGAATTCCGTTTGGTTTTTCTTTGGATTTTCTTCTACCATATCTATTGTGTTATAGTCTCCTACATTAATTTTACTTTTCTACAAACTTCAAAGTGTCTTCTTTCCAATGGTACCAATTATATGCATATCCTGGCTTCAGGGCCTGAGCAACAGGCAGTTTACTTTGGGCACGTCAGTCAGGCGGAAATTGAGAAAAAAGGACCCTAGCCTGAAGAAGTTTTAAGAGGAGAGGCCAAACAAGTCATTGGACCCATCGAGGGTCTCCTGAGGTGAAAAAATAAGCCTCTTCATGGAAGTCAAGCCTCCAAAGGGAAGGGGGCTTGAAATTAAGCTCTAGCACTGCTGGCAGGTGGGTCCATGTGTATTCAGGTCCGTGGGCCAAAGCCACAAAATGATTGTGTGGTTTCTGATGTGAGGGCATTGGAATCCAAGATGGCGTAGCAGTCAGACGTCTTTGTCCTTCGTCCTGTCGTGTCTCATGTATGTATATTTGTATATCTTTTTCTTCGCATATCTTTTTATATTTTTCTAACCCCTTACTTCAAAATACTCTCCTGCAACCCGCCTCACCCAATGAGGTGTGGACCTGCTTTTTCTCTAAACTATTTTTCTCTACCTCTATTACTGAAATCTCCAACATAAGCTAGCCAGCTAACGGTCATCAGCTAACCGTTAGCTCGGAAAGCTCTCGCCAGTTTGTACAACGCAATTCAACCAGAATATACCGGACCTATTTTTCTCTCCATATCTCCGGATTCCTACCGCAAGCTCTGAACCTTCTCATCTTCCGACCTTCGCAGCTAACATCCCCTGAATTCTAGCTGTCTAGAGCACAACGGACTGTTAGCTTACGAGGCCCATCGAGTACATTCCAAAGCTACTAGCTAGCAGTCAGCTATCCTTTGCTAGCGGTCATCAGCTACCTTTATCCCGGACAACTCTCGCCAGTCTGTACAGCGCGACTCAAACCAGAGCTAGTCGGACTTATTCTTCTTCATATCTCCGGATTCCCACCGCAAGCTCTGAACCTTCTCACCTTCCGACTTTCGCAGCTAACGTCCCCTGAATGCTACCTGTCTAGAGCACAACG
Source organism: Salmo trutta (assembly GCF_901001165.1). NCBI lineage: Eukaryota > Metazoa > Chordata > Actinopteri > Salmoniformes > Salmonidae > Salmo > Salmo trutta. Next base: position 25,194,531 of record NC_042996.1, on the reverse strand, counting down.
GACTGTTAGCTTACAAGGCCCATCGAATACATTCCGAAGCTACTAGCTAGCAGTCAGCTATCCTTTGCTAGCGGTCATCAGCTACCTTCATCCCGGACAACTCTCGCCAGTCTGTACAGTGCGACTCAAACCAGAGCTAATCGGACTTATTCTTCTCCATATCTCCGGATTCCTACTGCAAGCTCTGAACCTATTTTTTATTATTTTTTATTATTATATATATATAATTTTTTCCCCCACCTAGAATTATAGCAGCTAACGTCTAATCCGCGGCCTGCTAGCTATCTAATGCACATTGGACTGCTGGCTTAAGAGGCCCTTTGGACATATTTCTTTGGCCACTAAACATATTTTGCCAATTGGCCTGGTTTACCACACGGAGCCCTGCTGATCCGTCCACTGGTGTAACTGCACGAGGAGGCCACAACAGACTTTCCTCTGTCGCGTCGCCCCTCTAAGGCCTTTCTGTTAGCGCTGCTAGCTGCCTGAAGCCACGCACTGGACTCTTATGATCACCCGGCTACGCATGCCTCTCCCTAACGTCACCATGCCTTGTCCATTGCCGTTTTGGTTTGTAACTATTGTTTTATTTCACTGTAAAGCCTCTCGCACTGCTCAAAACGCCTCGGCTAACAATTTAGTTCCACCTCCCACACACGCAGTGACATCACCTGGTTTAAATGCTATTTCTAGAGACAATATCTCTTTCATTATCACTATATGCACAGGTTTACCCCACTGTATTCACGTCCTACTATACCTTTGTCTGTACATTATGCCTTGAATATATTCTACCGTGCCCAGAAATATGCTCCTTTTACTCTCTGTTCTGAACGTGCTAGACTTCCAGTTCTGTTAGTCTTTAGCCGTACCTTTATCCTACTCCTCCTCTATTCCTCTGGTGATGTAGAGGTTAATCCAGGCCCTGCAGTGTCTAGCTTCACTCCCATCCCCCAGGCTGTCTCATTTGTTGACTTCTGCAACCGTAAAAGCCTTGGTTTCATGCATGTTAACATTAGAATCCTCCTCCCTAAGTTTTATTCACTGCCCTAGCACACTCCACCAATCTGGATGTCCTAGCCGTGTCTGAATCCTGGCTTAGGAAGACCACCAAAAACCTTGAAATTTCCATCCCTAACTATAACATTTTCCGACAAGATAGAACTGCCAAAGGGGGCGGTGTTGCAATCTACTGCAAAGATAACCTGCAGAGTTCTGTCTTACTATCCAGGTCTGTACCCAAACAATTCGAGCTCCTACTTCTAAAAATGTACCTTTCCAGAAACAAGTCTCTCGCCGTTGCCGCTTGCTATAGACCACCCTCTGCCCCCAGCTGTGCCCTCGACACCATATGTGATTTGATTGCCCCCCATCTATCTTCTGAGCTCGTGCTGCTAGGTGACCTAAACTGGGACATGCTTACCACCCCAGCCATCCTACAATCTAAGCTTGATTCCCTCAACCTCACACAACTTATCAATGAACCTACCAGATATAACCCCAAATCCGTAAACACGGGCACCCTCATAGATATCATCCTAACAAACTCGCCCTCCAAATACACCTCTGCTGTTTTCAACCAAGATCTCAGCGATCACTGCCTCATTGCCTGCATCCGTAATGGGTCTGCGATCAAACGACCACCCCTCATCAGTGTCAAACGCTCCCTAAAATACTTCTGCGAGCAGGCCTTTCTAATCGACCTGGCCGGGGTATCCTGGAATGACATCAACCTCATCCCGACAGTAGAGGATGCCTGGTTGTTCTTTAAAAGTCCCGTCCTCACCATCTTAAATAAGCATGCCCCATTCAAAAAATGTAGAACCAGGAATAGATATAGCCCTTGGTTCACTCCAGACCTGTCTGCCCTTGACCAGCACAAAAACATCCGGTGGCGTTCTACATTAGCATTGAATAGCCCCCGTGATATGCAACTTTTCAGGGAAGTTAGGAACCAATACACACAGGCAGTTAGGAAAGCTAAGGCTAGCTTTTTTAAACAGAAATTTGCATCCCGCAGTACAAACTCAAAAAAGTTCTGGGACACTATAAAGGAGAATAAGAGCACCTCCTCCGAGCTACCCACTGCTCTGAGGCTAGGAAACACTGTTACAACTGATAAATCCACTATAATTGATAATTTCAATAAGCATTTCTCTACGGCTGGCCATGCTTTCCACCTGGCTACCCCTATCCCGGTCAACTGCCCGGCACCCTCCACAGCAACCCGCCCAAGCCCCCACCATTTCTCCTTCACCCATATCCAGATAGCTGATGTTCTGAAAGAGCTGCAAAATCTGGACCCCTACAAATCAGCCGGGCTATTTCAAAAATCATCTGCCGAAATTGTTGCAACCCCTATTACTAGCCTGTTCAACCTCTCTTTCGTATTGTCTGAGATTCCCTAAGATTGGAAAGCTGCCGCGGTCATTCCCCTCTTCAAAGGGGGAGACACTCTAGACCCAAACTGCTACAGACCTATATCTATCCTGCATCTCTAAGGTCTTCGAAAGCGAAGTTAACAAACAGATTACCGACCATTTTGAATCAGACCCTACCTTCTCTGCTATGCAATCTGGTTTCAGAGCCGGTCATGGGTGCACCTCAGCCACGCTCAAGGTCCTTAACGATATCATAACCGCCATCGATAAGAGACATTACTGTGCAGCTGTATTCATTGACCCTATTCATTGACTCTGTCAATCACCACATTCTTATTGGCAGACTCAACAGCCTTGGTTTCTCAAATGATTGCCTTGCCTGGTTCACCAACTACTTCTATGAAAGAGTTCAGTGTGTCAAATCGGAGGGCCTGTTGTCCGGACCTCTAGCAGTCTCTATGGGGGTGCCACAGTGTTCAATTCTTGGGCTGACTCTCTTCTCTGTATACATCAATGATGTCGCTCTTGCTGCTGGTGATTCTCTGATCCACCTCTACGCAGACGACACCATTCTGTATACTTCTGGCCCTTCTTTGGACCCTGTGATAACTAACCTCCAGACGAGCTTCCGTGCCATACAACTCTCCTTCCGTGGCCTCCAACTGCTCTTAAACGCAAATAAAACTAAATGCATGCTATTCAACCGATCGTTGCCCGCACCTCCCCGCCCATTCGGCATCACTACTCTGGACGGCTCTGACTTAGAATACGTGGACAACTACAAATACCTGGGTGTCTGGCTAGACTGTAAACTCCCCTTCCAGACTCATATTGAGCATCTCCAATCCAAAATTAAATCTAGAATCAGCTTCCTATTTCGCAACAAAGCATCCTTCACTCATGCTGCCAAACATACCCTCGTAAAACTGACCATCCTACCGATCCTCGACTTTGGCGATGTCATCTATAAAATAGCCTCCAACACTCTACTCAACAATCTGGATGCAGTCTATCACAGTGCCATCCGTTTTGTCACCAAAGCCCCATACACTACCCACCATTGCAACCTATACGCTCTCGTTGGCTGGCCCTCACTTCATAATCGTCGCCAAACCCACTGGCTACAGGTTATCTACAAGTCTCTGCTAGGTAAAGCCTCGCCTTATCTCAGCTCGCTGGTCACCATAGCAGCACCCACTCGTAGCACGCGCTCCAGCAGGTATATCTCACTGGTCACCCCCAAAGCCAATTCGTCCTTTGGTCGCCTTTCCTTCCAGTTCTCTGCTGCCAATGACTGGAACGAACTGCAAAAATCTCTGAAGCTTTAAGCACCAGCTGTCAGAGCAGCTCACAGATCACTGCACCTGTACATAGCCCATCTATATACAGCCCATCTACAGTGGGGGAAAAATGTATTTGATCCCCTGCTGAATTTGTACGTTTGCCCACTGATAAAGAAAGGATCAGTCTATAATTTTAATGGTAGGTTTATTTGAACAGTGAGAGACAGAATAAAAATAAAAATATCCAGAAAAACACATGTCAAAAATGTTATAAATTGATTTTCATTTTAATGAGGGAAATAAGTATTTGACCCCCTCTCAATCAGAAAGATTTCTGTCTCCCAGGAGTCTTTTATACAGGTAATGAGCTGAGATTAGGAGCACACTTTTAAAGGGAGTGCTCCTAACCGCAGCTTGTTACCTGTAAAAAAGACTCCTGTCCACAGAAGCAATCAATCAATCAGATTCCAAACTCTCCACCATTGCTAAGACCAAAGAGCTCTCCAAGGATGTCAAGGACAAGATAGTAGACCTACACAAGGCTGGAATGGGCTACAAGGCCATCGCCAAGCAGCTTGGTGAGAAGGTGACAACATTTGGTGCGATTATTCGCAAATGGAAGAAACACAAAAGAACTGTCAATCTCCCTCGGCCTGGGGCTCCATGCAAGATCTCACCTCGTGGGGTTGCAATTATCATGAGAACGGTGAGGAATCAGCCCAGAACTACACGGGAGGATCTTGTCAATGATCTCAAGGCAGCTGGGACCATAGTCACCAAGAAAACAATTGGTAACACACTACCCCGTGAAGGACTGAAATCCTGCAGCGCCCGCAAGGTCCCCCTGCTCAAGAATACATATACATGCCCGTCTGAAGTTTGCCAATGAACATCTGAATGATTCAGAGGACAACTGGTGAAAGTGTTGTGGTCAGATGAGACCAAAATAGAGCTCTTTGGCATCAACTCAACTCGCTGTGTTTGGAGGAGGAGGAATGCTGCCTATGACCCCAAGAACACCATCTCCACCGTCAAACATGGAGGTGGAAACATTATGCTTTCGGGGTGTTTTTCTGCTAAGGGGACAGGACAACTTCACCGCATCAAAGGGACAATGGACTGGGCCATGTACCATCAAATCTTGGGTGAGAACCTCCTTCCCTCAGCCAGGGCATTGAAAATGGGTCGTGGATGGGTATTCCAGCATGACAATGACCCAAAACACACGGCCAAGGCAACAAAGGAGTGGCTCAAGAAGAAGCACATTAAGGTCCTGGAGTGGCCTAGCCAGTCTCCAGACCTTAATCCCATTGAAAATCTTTGGAGGGAGCTGAAGGTTCGAGTTGCCAAATGTCAGCCTCGAAACCTTAATGACTTGGAGAAGATCTGCAAAGAGGAGGGGACAAAATCCCTCCTGAGATGTGTGCAAACCTGGTGGCCAACTACAAGAAACGTCTGACTTCTGTGATTGCCAACAAGGGTTTTGCCACCAAGTACTAAGTCATGTTTTGCAGAGGGGTCAAATACTTATTTCCCTCATTAAAATACAAATCATTTTATAGCATTTTTGACATGCATTTTTCTGGATTTTTTTGTTGCTATTCTTTCTCTCACTGTTCAAATAAACCTACCATTAAAATGATATACTGATCATTTCTTTGTATGTGGGCAAACGTACAAAATCAGCAGGGGATCAAATACTTTTTTCCCCCACTGTATCTACCTCATCCTTATACTGTATGTATTTATTTATTCTGCTCCTTTTGCACCCCAGTATCTCTACTTGCACATCCATCTTTTGCACATCTACCATTCCAGTGTTTAATTGCCATATTGTAATTACTTTGCCACCATGGCCTATTTATTGCCTTAATTCCCTTATTTTACCTAATTTGCACTCACTGTATATAGACTTTTTGTTTTCTTTTTTTCTACTGTATTATTGACTGTATGTTTTGTTCATTCTATGTGTAACTCTGTGTTGTATGTGTCTAACTGCTATGCTTTATCTTGGCCAGGTCGCAGTTGCAAATGAGAACTTGTTCACAACTAGCCTACCTGGTTTTAAATAAAGATAAAATAAAATAAAAATTGCCACAGAGGGTAACTGAGGTAACTATAGCCCCCCTTCAGCAATTCAGACACAAAATGTAAACTAAGGTGACTGGATGGGAAGATAATGAGACAGAATAGAAGTGAGCCACAGCTGGTTGTTAATACATCAAAAGCAAGAGAGACCGGAATTGGAATCCCAAATTTCTTAAATATTCTATAGACTCTCAATAGGAAATATCCATCCATACATTTCAAAACAGCTTCTGTATTCAACGGATGCCAAACCACAAATCCATGGGGAGTAGTAGTCCACAATCCAGACTAAACTATAAAAGAAAACCTGATCACTGGAAAGTAAAAGTTGCCTGGCTCAAGTCGATCACAGCTCCTTGTGTTTTCGTATAACTTACCAGCAGTACTCATTGATAACCACCCAACACTAACACTAAGAGCATCATCCATCTTCTTGGCTGTAACGCTAGGAGACCACTAATTGAGCTCCCGCCAGGGACCGGGTAACCATAAATAAGTGGCATGTTTTATTTTTCATTGCTCCACTAAAGTGTGACATCCTTGATCCTCTGTTAAGGCAGTTTGGCAGAGGTAGGTATGGCATCGGGAAATATGAATTCCCCAACCGTCATTAGTAATCACCACAGGGCAGGATAGAATAGTATGAATGGATATTGCTGCAGCAGCAATTGTTAGTGAAAGCAATACGTATTGTATTAGTATCTGGTTAGGGGGTAGAAGGGAAATTAGAAAGAGAAACAAAAATCCCTGTGTGACAAATTCATTTTAATTGCAAAAAAATTCAATAAAAAGCAACAAAAGCTCAAAATCCAAAGCAAAGCTGCCATGCAAATCATGAGGTAGATTGGTGAGATTAGATTCTTATACTGCCTATGATCCCCACCCAGTGAACATTACACATCACAACACACATTGCCACAACACTTGAATATCACCATGTAACTTCCCCAGAACACAGAAGGTTCAGGAATGCTACTAAATAAATAAGATGATTCTTCATCATGATGGTCAAATATGAGATCAGCCATATTATGACAGCAGGGTTAAATAATGGTATTTAGAATGGAAGTATTGGTGGGATGGGCTGCTCGTAGGTGATAAACACCGCAATCTTAGCCATATAAAAATGAACAGTCCCGTAACGCATGAGCCTCATCTCCACTGTGAGCAAGAAATCCTGGGGTTCTGTCACGATGCTTTGCAGTGAGATCCCTCTGCTGTGGGCCAGTCTCTGGGCACTAAGAAGCCGCCTTGGTCTCTGGTGACGATGTCTAGCTGGATGTCGTCCCCTGAGACTGAGTTGGAGGGCCCCATGCGGAAGACATCAGCCGGCACGGAGATGTTGGTGGGGAAAGTGATGTTGTCGAAAGAGATTTTTAAGGGGAGGGATAAACACGAGGGGTCCCTTACGTACTCGCAGGCTACGCGTTCGCAATGGCTGGAAGGAGAAGGAAAAATCAGAAGGGGTTCGAGGCACAAGGGACAAAGAGTCAGAAATTGTGAAATTAAAAAGAAGAGTTGTGTGACTGTCACAAGGTACAAAGTGACAATTCTGGTCAGACAAAATTGTCACCAAAGATTGCCCCCATCCGCTGCAGCCCATATGCAAACCTGCAGTCTGATACAGTATCTCAGATGCCAGCCACCTTTTAAGAAAAGGATGAGTTTTAAAGAGCAATGATAATTGATCAGAGAAAGAGCGTGTAAAACAGAAATGACTAATTTCACACAGACACAGCAGGCCAGATAGTAAAGGAAAGTAAACACTGTTCTCAGTTCAGTTCTAGTTCTCACCCCTCTGCTGCCCAACGGAAGTTGGGTGGACACCTGAAGGACAGGCATCTGAACCCTCCCTGTACGTTGAAGCAGCTCTCTGTCACAGCACAGCTGTGGGATCCGGCCACACACTCATTCATATCTGAACAGAAGCTCTCTGTCACAGCACAGCTGTGGAATCCGGCCACACTCATTCATATCTGAACAGAGAGAGAACTAAAAATGTTAGCAGTGTGTTTCACACACACAATACTGCACATACACAGTCATGCACATCTAAATGCATCTGTATTAAATTACATGTAAACACACTGCACATAATGGACACATTCACAAAAACACAAAATACATTATTTCCAATGTGTTTATCTAAACAATAGTGTTTAGATAGCACCTATTAGGTTTACCTAAAACCTAAAAGCGTTATTTGTCTGTCTCCATAGGAGAACCCTTTGAATAACCCTTTTTGGTTCCAGTTAGAACACAGATTGTTCTACATGGAACCAAAAAGGATTCTACCTTTAATCAAAAAGGGTCCTCCTATGGGGACAGCAGAATAACAATTTTTTCTAAGAGTGAGGGAGAATGAGGGACAAGGGAGGTTTGGAGGGATGGTGACATTTTTTCACTGACCTTGGCAGGTGCGTCCGTTGGGGGCGAGAGTGTAGCCCATGGGAGGGCAGGTACAGCGGAAGCTGCCTGCGGTGTTGGAACAGTGGTAGGAACACGTGATCCCCAGTTGGCAGGGCACACTCATCAATATCTGACAATAGTGAGAGTGAGAGAAAGAGAGAGAGAGAGAGAGAGAGAGAGAGAGAGAGAGAGAGGAGATTGTACCCAAACAACTGAAAAAGCGTGGCTGACTCGAATAGGAAGGCAACTTAATGCAGATTGGAAGGTGTGACATTTCCTCCATCTCAGCCTAATACCATGCTTGCTGTCCTAAAAGCATGCTGTCCTAAAAATCCAGTTACTTTAAATACTTACGTCCTATATAGTGGTATCTTAGTAAATTCTTCCAATACTGCCAATATTTGCTCCTACCTTCACATTAATTGACCTACCTTCACAAGTGATCTCATCAATGTCACTGGTAACCAAAGCGACAGTAGCACTGGTAGGAGCCATAAACATTAGCACACTCCTGACTGCAGGGGTTCATCTCACTCTCATTCACATCTAGAACAGGTCAAAGGTCACAGGTCAACTGAGTCAGACACTTTATAAAACA